>NC_141156.1:128938202-129092013 GCF_053477565.2 Lygodium microphyllum
AATAGAGTTTACTCTCGTAACTTTGTCACTTTCTTAGCAATGTAGGGTAGTTGAGTAACAATGTTTTATCCACAAAATTTTGACTAGGAGTAGTGTGGATGAGAGATGTTGAACTCGTGGGTATCTTTGTCTTTTCATTTGCCTAGGCAAGGTGACTGATATTATGTGCTAGATTAGATTCCTTGAGTAAAACTGTTGAGCTAAAATGTTTGAAAGTTCAATTTAGTGATGAATTCCTAGCCTTCTAATCATTCCTATAAGTCAATAGACTTAAACTAAAATAATAATAAATTAAGTTCAAGAGAGTATATCTATTTATTATTCTTGAAAAAAAAAGAGAAAAAAATAAAAAAGAGCATCCTAAGACTGAAGGATTGAGGAAAAAAAACCAAAAGAAAATAACCATCGCCCCTAAGGTCCTAGTAGGCTGTAGGGATTTCCTTGACAGGTGCCCTGCATCCAATGCCTTGTATCTCTTTAGGGTGGGACCTTTTGGGATGGGAAATAAATATATATACTCTTTTGATTAAAATTTATAAAGGAAAAGCTTTCAAGTTTTAAAAAAAACTCAAGAAATTTGTGAGTTAGGGATCGTTGACTGTTATTCTAGTAGAACATGGGGGGTTAGCAGTTAAACCATAGGAGTCCTATTTGGTATTGTAGTATTAGCTTGCCTTGTTTGGGTTCTTTGATAGGCATGGACCTTATCAATGATGTTATTTTAGAACCAATATTTCTAGTAGGAAAGTAGTGTAGCATTTCATTACCTAGAGAGATTATTGTTGCTTAACGACTCTAGAATGCTTCCTAGTTGGTATGCTCCATGCATTGGATGCAACTATGTTATGCACTCTAGTGGGGAGAGTGAGTAATGGGAAATGCTAGTTTGCAGAAGTTTTTAAACAACTTAATTGAACGATTTGTCTTGTTTAATTTACATTGCAACATAAGTTAGTATTTTTATACTTTTTTAGTGTCTACTAGTCTTCTATGTGCTATTTTGCATATCTTATAGTTGTGCTCATGAGGGCCCTTTGCAATTAAGTGGGGAGAAATGAAAACACATAGAAACATGCAAAAAATTACCCGAAATTTTCAATAAAATTATATACATCTGATACACTATTACCATCTTTTTACATTAATTTAATGCAAATGTGATTGTAGTTATTGTCTTTGGGGAGGATGGTCTAGCAGTCTAACAAAGGAAAAAAGAGGAATGTTGCATTGGGCATAGTGTTCTAGGACTTGTAGTAGAGAAAAAGGGGTTATTACTAATTTTCGTAGAAGTGATAAGTTGCAAGGCAAATTAGAGGTGGAGAGATGGATTAAAGCTTTGCTAGGGATGGTAAGGACAAGACATTCAGAGGTCTTGGGTTAGAAAGCTAGAAGTGTGGCTAATTTTGTAAAATGTGAGTCCAAAGTAGTACAATGGTAAGGGAAAGTATTGACAATTAGGTGGCACATAAAGATTGCTCATTGCCATCTTGATTAGAATGAAGTAAATGCCAAAGATATGGTTGCCTATTGGAAGCAATTTTATCTTATAGTCCTATTGAGCTTGTTGCTCAAAATCTTATTAACAACATGCTAATGCTCAACAACAAGGAAGACATGGAATCGGGCTACTTGAAATTGCAATGCTTACTACTGAGAATGGAAATTTACACCTTGATCGCGTAGGAAGAGTTTTAATGGTTATGGGATAAAATGAAATAGTGAAAAAAATTTATGAAAAGAGGTGGTTGCACTCGGATGAGAGGGAGAGTGATAAGAAGGGGTGCCATCTTGCCATGGAAAGGAAGGAGGAAAAGAACAACTAGGGTGTTCATTGGTGATGGGGGGATCTTCTCGATGATCATGGCCACTTCCTCTATCATCCTAACCCTCTTGCCATTGTTGGAATCATTCCCTGTCATGATTGTTAATCTCTCACTTTTATTCATCAATTATCATAATCTTTTGCAAAGCTTTTCACAACAATCATCATCTTCTTGAACTGGGCATCATCATCTTGGCTTGTGAGAAAGAGAGAGAGAGAGAGGGAGGGAGAAAAGCAAAGGTAAAGATCAATGTTCTCCCATTGGGTGCCATCATTCCATGAGGGCCATCTTGCAAAACTATAACCACTCTCTTCAACACATAGAGCAATTGAAAGCATAAATCTTCATGATCATGAAAATAATTTGTTGCATGCGAAAAATCCTTTTGTTGTGGTCCTCTATGTCCTCCATTGAGTCACCTTCATAGTTGTGAGCAAGACAATAAAAGAAATACCATCTTCTCTTTTAAAACCTTTGAAACTAAGCTTTGATTTCAAGATTTCCAATGCCTAGTTCCCATGGGAGAAGCTAGAGGCCATTGTCATGGATATAGATCAAAATTCAAGGTGGAAGCTAGAAGATCCCTAAGTAAAGTGTAGTAGATCAAATTCCCTAGCTAGACTGTGGGACGCGCACCTCTAAAGACAAATTTTTGACTTGTGTGTTTCCAAGTAAACGCTTGTTCCGTTTAATAAAAATAAGTAGTGTAATGTTATAATTTTCTTGGTTTAGAAGTTTTATCTAATGCCTGAAAGATTTTTTTAACACTCTAAATGGTTATTAGTATTTATTTATAATTGATTTTATTTTTAAAAAAATAAAAAACGGTTAAAATTATTCTAAAATCGTATATATAATTTTTATAAAATTTTTGGGTGATTATTTATCTGATATAATATTTTTTAATGAAGTTTATACTACTTGACATCTATTGAAATTTTCTAAGAATTTTTACGAAATATTTAATGTGTTAAAATTCAAAAATGATAATTTTGAGTGAAAATTGTAGTCTTTATTAATAGAAAAATATGTTTTATATGAATACAAATTATGATGTCTCATGGGAAATCTAATAGTACAATTTATTATGTTTTAGTGAACATTTTTAAAGTTTAGAGAAAAAAAACTTAATGTTACTTTTTAAGAAAATATTCATATAAAATATGGTGTTTTTGATTTTATGCCAATTAAGAGTGTAAGCATTTCATTAATTTATATCATATGAGTATAAGCGGAGTGTAAGAGTATTCTTGATTGTTGTTAAAGTTGGTAATCTGTTATGATTTATTACACAGTAATTAATACGAAATAACTATAATAATAAAAAAGTCATCAACACCGAAAATTACAGTGATGGGATGAGGGGAAACTTGAATATCTATGTTGAAACCCTACGTTTTATTCAAATATTGCCTAAGTGCTTGAGAAAATAAAAAGTGGAGGGCCACTAGCTAATGGAGTTGGACTACTATGATAAAATAGTGTCATAAATACTTTGAAAGTTAGACGGAGCTATTGAAATTAGTTATACTTATTATTCGTCTAGTGCAACAACTCTTAGGAGTTGTCTTGGTAACCCGATTAAAAGTGGATCGGTCACTTATGACAAAAAGCCAAAGTCAAGCATTCACACTGCTTGGCCAAATCAACCAACCACCACAAAAAGGCAGATGTCCCTCTTATCCTCAAACCTTCTTATGAGAGACAATCTCTCTTTTGAAACTAGGTACTAGCATGGTTGTAGATACTAGGGACAATATAATCACATATTTTGATAGCTCAATAACACCTTCATTGCATTTACTCATAGCTACGAACAACTTGAGACCTAGGTCACCTTGATGAAAACATCGTAGACTATGTGAGGTCCCTACTATGCTCATGGAAAAAATATGAACTCATCTTTACCAAGGCTACTTCAATTGCCAAGGAGATTATTGCAACTCAGGTTTCACAAGAGTAGGCCCTAAAAGAAAGATTAATCACCTCCTTCAAACAAAGCTATGTTGACATCACACTTGATGAACTAATCAACCTCATCTTAGCACCACAAACTAACTCATTGATATTGTAGCATTGATTTACATCTATGAGAACAATGGGAAAGAGCAAGATGTCAAATCATGAATACCAATGCAGAGAAGCAATGTGCCATTAAAATGTCGAAGTATAATCCTACTTATGTTGCTCCCACATCGTTTTTTGAGTACTTGCTCTCACCCATAGACAAACATTAGAAAATAATGTGATGTTGAATCCGTGTATAGTTTGAGTCCTTATTAGCAAGGAAGAGATTCATATTGCTAGTAAAATAAATTCAAGGGATCTCCTTACTAATATTCTAGCCTATATTACCCATATCAGTATTCGTCTCCATAGGATATGGACCATTATACTACCATGGAATACAATCTATACTTCTATGAGTTGTGGTTATAAACATAGTTGCCATGACCCCTTGTGCAATCCTAGAAGTATTACAATCCATTCGGAGGAGGAGGGGTTTGCTTAAACTCTTTGCATAAACACTACATAAAGTTTGTAATGCTGCATATAATTTGTAAATTGATTATTATTTGAAACATTTTTTGACTTTACTGATATGCAAAAATCTCCTCATGCAAGATGTGGAGCTTTAAGGCAAAAATTTCAAATTTCTTTGTGTTGTGAGAGGTGTGAATTTTTACTTGGCAGCTTGTGTATATATATTTTGTTCTTAACAAATTCAGTACTTCTTTGAAAACTCACCACAGTATGTTGTTAGACCTTGAGTATGGTAGGATAAAGAGACAAAGCCATATGCAAAAAGATGAGCAAGTCCCAAACACCATTTTTTGAAAGAGAACATGCAAATTACAAGTTAAATACAGAAGTTAAAAGGATATCGCCACTTGCAATACAAATAGATCCATAACCTAAAAGAAGTGGCTGCCAAAAATCTAGATGCCAAAGAATTAGTAGACTAGCATAAATTGCACAAGTACATGAGAAATTTGAATGTGGAAAATAAATTATGAGCAGTGCATAGAATTTCGCATTACCTACGATCCTAGACAAGCATAATGGATTGATTACTATGAGCAACAACCATGCATAGAAACATGTAGAGATCCCTCTTAATCCAATGGTGGTGCACAAAGTCTTGGGCCTACTAAATAAGTAGGAGAAGTGACCAAAATGAGATGTTTATGCAATGCTAGGGATGGACAAGCAGAAGGTTTTCATTAATGATGGCATTAGCCCTGGAGGAGGATATC
Source organism: Lygodium microphyllum (assembly GCF_053477565.2). Lineage (NCBI taxonomy): Eukaryota > Viridiplantae > Streptophyta > Polypodiopsida > Schizaeales > Lygodiaceae > Lygodium > Lygodium microphyllum. The sequence goes on from NC_141156.1 coordinate 128,943,283, forward strand.
CCAAATCCCTCAATTTAAATTCAAGCTAGATTGATACATGCCCTATTCTCTCGAAATAGGTACAACTCACTAATGAGTAGGATCAAGGTTGCAATGCTAGAAATCATGGCTACTCCAACAATGGATAATAAAAACCTCAATTACTATATCATAAAAACCATCCATGATGCGAAAAATGCATCATGGATGGTTTTTATGATGTAGGCATTGAGGTTGCAACCAAGGTCACTCTAGTGGGGTTTGGTGGGATGCTAACAACCATTATACAAGAAGTCACCAAATAATCATTTCCAGGAGCAAAGCCATTAGCACAGGAACTACAAGGCATAGCAATGCAAGAGGTGTCATCCACTTGCACTGAAGCTCTAGAGCATGGATCCTCAAAGGAGTAAAGGAGCAAGAGGAAGAGAAAATCAGGAGATTGCTATAGGAGGTAGAGGAGACTATAGAAAAACTTGTTGCTATGTGGTAGAAGCTCCAAACCAATAAAGAACCTAGTACAAGAGCTACAACAAAAACCCCCATGACAAGCTTAGCTGGAGAATATAAAGCAACCCATCTTGTGCACATAAATATTGATATTCAAGCTCAAGACATGGCACTAAAATGACCACCTAAGTTAATGAGAAAGAGATTCCAAGATCCATAGTACAAGAAGCTAGAAATCACAATTGCAACAGGAGCCACATTCCATATCCATTAGAAGAAAGTAAGGGGGAAATTTTGTCATCACGATGTAACTGAACAAGAGAAGGGCATGACAAGGAGGAGAAAGAACTCTGAAAAGCGAAAGAAGCCTCCAAAAAGGAGAGGAAGAGAAACCAAGCAAAAAGAAAGGAGGAGGAGGAGGAGTGCCTCAAAAAGCAAGAACAAGAAGACAGCCTTAGGGATTAGAAGATAAGGAGACCAACCCTTCGAGAGTAGAAGAGATGACCTTGATGGATCTCAACTTGGGAGGGTCTTTAAAGGCAATCACTAGTGCAACAGGACCTACAACTAGGCCACCAATCATCAAGGTAAGGCTTCATTAGAAATGCATTCCCATTCACTCATAACCACAACATCGCCCATCCTAGGCCCCACAATAGATGATTTGGCTAGAACTAGACTAGAGAGCATGGTCTATCGACTTACTACACAAGTCATCACTCTCTCAGGTGAGATCAGAAGAAGATATGGCCATTGGTATCAAATAGTTCGCAATTGCAAATGTGGAATCTAGTTAGAAGGCACATAAAACACCAAGACTGGAAGTGTCCACCCCTTCTTTACCCATGACCGCCCCCAGCACCAAGTTTTGAAGAGCTATTAAAAGAGCTAGAAGAGCAAAGGGATCAATTGGATGGGGAGAGGAAGTCAACCTTTAGAAAGGGAAAGAGAGCCCATACCACTTACCAATAATAGAAAATAAGAGAGATTTTTACTTTGAAGAGAGAATTGGCTACAGAGTGAGGGAAGGCAATGACCATTAGGAAAAAAATGAACTCACAAATGGGCCTTTTAGTCCCTCCTCTCTCCTTGTTAAAACAAGGAAAAGAGGAGAGAAGAATAGTAAAATAATCCTCCTATCTCTCCACTTTTGCAATCTCATTTTGCCTTTTTTATATTATCTACAAAGATATACTCAGATTCCTTCTCTCTCCTCATTCAAGAAGTCTTTTTCAACCAAAATTATATTAAAAAAGGAGTTAGTTACGAGAGTGTGGTACTTCATTTTCAATGCAAAATGATTAGTAGATACAAGGTAATTGATTTTTTAATCGAGAACAAGGAAAATGAAATTTTGGAAGTTCCTTTTAAGATATTTTCGAGATTTTTTATATCTTAGCTTTTGGTCAAAAAACAAACCAACTAGTCAAATTTTGTGTTTTTTGGAGATGTTTTTGGAGGCAAAATAGAAATATCTAAAATATGAAAAGTCTTGGACATCCCTACCCTCTAAGCTATTTCGCCCCATATCTATACTCTCTCATGGCTCTATTGTGACCTCTTCTCTGTGTTTATGCAACCTTCATTAACAGAGTGAATTACTTACACCCTCCTTTTCCTTGGCACCTTTGCGTGCCTCTCTATGCATCTCCACTCTACCTCTTGTGACAACCAAGTAGGCTTCATGTTTCTATTAATAGTAAAATGAATACAAGAAAGGAGTTGCATATTGAGGTAGAGATTGAATATGCCCCATTATTCAAAAGAACCCAGCGTACCAGTGTCAGCCCTCAAGTTTTGCAGAGTTACACACAAATGGAATTGAAACATGTGGATTTGTGGGTTGATGGGGGAATCTACCCAATTGACCCCTTAAATAAGGGACCTCCAACTTTCTTAGGAATCACAAATTTGTTGAAGTATGTGTGCGAGGGTGAAAATGGGTTACTTGGTTATACTAGGCAGCTCAATGATCAGGTGTTCAAAGTATTTACAACTTGCCAAGCAACCATAAAAAATTGCCATGATGTGATTACTGCACATTAACTTCATATACAACAGCTCCTAGGACAAGTGGTACAGCTGAATGATACTATAATTCACCAAAACAATTAAATTATTTCAATGTAGGACACTATCCATAACATTGGTATCTCATATGAGGATGCAAAGGCACAATTGAATGACATGATCAACAACAAGCTAACACATAAGCGCAAACGAAAAAAGAAGCCAATCAATGAGTTAATTGTGAATAGTGGCCTAGTTAGATGGGTCCACACGTCTACACTTAGCACATTGGTGGTCATTATGACTCTCACATGGCCACTAACTCATTACTTATTATATTGAGGTTGTTACGCCTATTTACAGCTGGCATAGTTATAGCACCACTCGACTAGTGTAGTCGGTTATGCATTGTTTGACTTAGTAGGCCACTTTCCTTTATGTTGTATCTTATCTATACTTTGTGTACATTGTAAAGTGTGTGGAAGAAGAAGAAGAAACTAGCAAGAAAACGTTTTGGCCTCTATCTCTCTTCTTTTCTCTTGAGTGAGCTTCTCCTTGTATATTCTGTGTGTGTTCAACACAGCATTTCGAGCAAATCCCCCCACCACACAATTCTTGACACTTTGACATACAGTCTCATATTAGTTGGACAGCTTGATGACGCAAGATATCATGTATGTTTTGGAGACTCTGCATGGAAGATCACTCATGGACGCGACGTATCAAAGCATGTAAGGTAGCTCAAAGAGAGAACCTAGGTGATGGTGAGGTTGAATCGTGTATTAGTAGATTGTTGAAGGCAAGTACATTGGAAAACGCTTTGAGCAATCCTAAGTTTAAGGATGTGAAGAAAAAGGTGATTGAGTACACATTAAAAGATGTGTCAAATGAGTCCTCAGCTGTGGATACATAATCTATTTGTGACAGGGCCGGCATTAGCACGACGACTTACTCAAAGATATTCAAAGATGCGAAGGTTGGGTTTGGTCGTGTGCTGAAGAGAAATAGAATCGTGCCTCTTCCTCAATCTTCAAAGCTAATAGAGGCCCGCCGACAACTTAATACAAATGTTTTGGAGTTGATAGGAGATCCCATGCATGTTCAATGTGTGGAAACACTAAAGGTTGGAACCAAAAATGCATATGAGGTGAAGTTCACCGAACTCAACAATTACTATTTAGATTTGAACAAGGTGCAGTCGAAAATGGTAATGTACTACAATATGTCTGTTGAGAAATGTAATCGTAAATTGCTGTTTGTTATAAAATTAGATGAAAGTGAGGTCGTCGAAGGAGTAAAGATTGAAAGAGTTAGTGTAACTCTGATGAATACAGCTTTACAATTCGACAAGAACAACCCAGGGAACTTTAGTGTTCAATCTAAGTGCCATGTGTGGTGGCTCGCTGCATTTGAAATTCCTAAGGAAACATTTGAGATACTGCAGCTATTCTTTATGCACACAAGTATTCCAAACATAGTGAGATGCTCTCGGTTGAAGGGTATGGTCAATACTTGGATGAATGGCATCTTGCAGGAGACTTGAAAACTTTAAAATGCATATGTGAAATCTCCAATGGTGCAAATACAAAGAATCCATGCCTATATTGCTTGACAGAGAGGGTGGAAGGAAAGAATGGAAATAAGAACTGGCGAAAGGTGACAAGTGCTGCACCGACGCGCAATAGAGAATATCCCACTTGGAATCCCATATTCAACATTCCCTTGGATCGTATTCACATTTGTTCATTGCATGCTTTTGTCATAATCATGGAGAAAATTGTATATGAATACATTTGCTTTGCTTATAGGATGAAACCAGAAAAAAGAAGCCATTGCAATGTGTAGAAATGTGGAGCGAGTTCTATCAAAAATTGGGCTACACAAGCATCAAGTGACGATTGAAAAATACGAGAAGAGATCGGAAAAATTTGGTAACTTGCCAAAAAAGCCTTGCTTTGGAGGAGCAAAGGATAAGAATTTTCTCTCAGTACCCATCAATGAGGAAGGGAATGTCATGGTTCGTAGGAGGCCGCAGGACTACAATGGGTGGAAAAAGTTACATTTTACAGTTCCTCATCGAAGTAATGGAGGAAAAACAAGATTAGCCAAAGCTAAGGTTTGGATAATTCTTGACAAATTGGCTCCTTACTTCGCAAGATGATGTTTAACAATGAAGATAAGCAAGAATTTATCAATGTTATGCATAGCTTCTACGAAAACATGGTGGAAGCATGAGACAAAAGTTCCATCACACATTACATGGTGCGTACTAAGTTAATTTTTTAAAATTGTATGAATTGTATAAACTATTGAGCATAGTTTTACTCATGTGTGATATGTGTATTTGTAGCATATCCTTAAGGCACATGTGCCATACTTTGCAAAAAAGAGAAGCATCAGAATTTGGTCCACACAAGGGATGGAAAATTCACATTGGATAGTGCATGGTGCGTACCAAAGAAAAACTGATCATGGTAAAGCGATGAATGGTAGCAATCCAATGATCCAATTGCTATCTTGGTGGTATAGGATTATAGTAGCGAATGAAGCTAAACTCTCGCAAAAGAGAGAAAATGAAGGTGCTGATGAATCGGCTGCAAACATGATGGAATCACGTCGTGTCACTAAAAGAGTGTGTTATGAAGCCTTAAGTGCCAAAGAAAACCATGCCAAGTGGCTAGAAACAAGGCTTCTACAAGGCAGCAAATGGGTTCGAAGAGAGCTAAGATAGTAAGATGAACAATGTGAGTCAATGTGAATGGAATTCATAGTTTTAAGAGAGAAAGAGAGAGTGTGCATCTATGTGAATGAGTCTCACAGTTTAGGGTTATATAAAAGAGGGTTTCACTTTCTATCTTATTCATTGAGTTCTCACATCTCTTGTGCAGGAAAGATGGCTAGGTCTAAGGTAGTTGCAAATAAGCTTTCGCTTTGAGCCCCATATCGTGCTCAGCCCCTTAAAGCATCTACTAGCTCAGATCCACCCCCTTCTCAATCTAATCCACCTTCCTCAAGCTACCCTCACAAGGGTCCTCCCCAGCATCCCCACAAAAAATGCAAGTGGAAGCCAGGTAAAATGGCCTTGAGAGAAATTAGAATGTATCAACGCTCTTTTGATCTCATCATTCCGAAGGCGAGCTTCTCGAGACTTGTTCGCGAGATTGTGCAAGACCTCTAGGAAAGCGGCTCTAGACGCCAGACTTCGGACCAGGGGTCTGCATGCACTTTTTTCCCCACAAAAAAAAGCTCTTGGCCACCTAACGAGTGCGGCTGTGAAGTTTCATCGCATTCCGATAAAAGGTTATGGATTTACGATCACACAACGAACAGTGTATATGAAGCAGCATTAACCCAATTTTGGGGTTTAAATGGGTTAAAAGTTCATTCTTCTTCTCATTTTCGCATCTTGATTTCTTTCGCAACTATGAAGGCCCTACAAACAGTTGTAGAGGGATTTCTCATCGACTTGTTTGATGATACACAACTTGCGGCCATCCATGCAAAGCGTGTCACAATCACAAATAAAGACATGACCTTTATCATTCGGCTTCAACACGGCAAGGGGGCTCCGCCGTAGTTTACTAGATTAATGATGCAAGGTTTATAATGAGTGTTACAACGTCATAACATCTTGAAAGGCCAAAAAATTTTGTATACTTTGCCACATTGGAATATTTATATATATATACATAATATCTCATGCGATGTATACCGAATTCAAATAATTGAGTAAAGTTGTTTTGTTTTGTTTCTTGAAACGCGTGACTCTTAATTTTTGTTTAGCATACAAACACATCAAAAGTAGTAATACATATGGATATAAGTTACGTTATTGCTTATGCACAATCGCAAGTGTAGTACTACGCGTTGAATTATGTTAATATATGCAGATGCATCATTCATGTACCACACATTATCGTCACACTTACACAATCGCAAGTGCAATACTACACGTTGAATTATGTTAACGTATGCGAATGTTAACGTATGCAATACTACACGTTGAATTATGTTAACATATGCGAATATGTCATTCATGTACTACACATTATCGTCACACTTATACAAATCACATATTTATTTAATAAATATTATTATAGAGACAAAGTAAAGTATCTTATATTCATCACGAAAAATACATGTGATGGCTGTTAGTGATGGTAGATACAAAAAGCCGATAGCCAACAAGAACTCGCAATTGTTCCTTGGCTTTTTCATTGGTGGAGAGGAGGGGCCAGCTTCTGATGAAAATATAAGTTCCTTCTTTGCTTCAAAAATAATACGCTCCCCCTTCAGCTCTTTCTCCAGGAGAAGCGGATCTGACACTTTAACGAGGTCACCTAATGTAGCAAGCACACACATTGCTCCACCACGCGTTTGGTCAAACAAGTAAAGAAGCTTTGACCGCTTGATTAGCACTACCTTCTCCAAGCTAGATGTCACATGTATCGCTCGAAAATGTCCAAACTTGGTCAAAGCTCAAATTTTCATGATTATTTCTTGCCCTCCTGGTGAGTCCTTATTATGGAAGACCACCAAATCTGCAACAAGGTTGCCAATATACTCCTTTAGAGTTGAATCCTTTTGTCGATCCGCATGTCGAGCTCCTCCTTGTCTTGATGCAAACTCATCTATATACAGTATGTCCTGAATGACAAAATCAAATCAAACAATATATTTAGGGACTAACCTAGAGTTATCAGAAAGCAATGAAACTTGACGATAGGGTGCGTCGAGTCCCCCGAATTCCACCAATGAAATCTTGGCCAAAAATGATACCTGCAGCTTTCCTAATCGAAGTCTAGCATCTGGGGACTTTGGACAGGGCAGTTGCAGGCATCATTTTTTGCCAAGATTTCACTGGTGGAATCTGGGGGACCCGACACACCCTATTGTCAAGTTTCATCACATAAAAATATATGGTAGTTAGAAATCTCACCTTCTCCAGATCATCTTGTATCTTCATTTCCTCGTGTGTCAAGGAGGCACCTCTTTGGGCAGAGGGATCTACAAACTCCTTGGTAGGAAGCTGGGGCCTTGGTTCAAACAAATCATGCTGTAGTGCTTCAAATTCAGCATCTGGCACAAGGTAATCTTCTTCAACCAAGGTAATATGCTCATGTGCTGCTATGATCACACTCACAATATCTAAGCTTGTGCCATCATATCTTCCAATCTCTGCCATTGTTGGATGCACATCCATGTAATCATAATCGATCAGGTCTTCCATTGAATCCCTGACTAGGATAGAAAATAACTCTTCTTCCTTCATTTTCAAGTATTGTAGCACATCTGATAGAAGCAAGTATTGTATACCATCTACTTCAATGGGTGTCAAGGAGGCAAGGTTGGATTTGTCGACTTGTGACTATTCTGAAGAAGATGGCACCATGAGAGCCAACCCTTGCTCTGTCACCACTCGATGTTCCTCTTCAACATTTATGAGTTTTTCATTCAGTTCTTCTCCCGTGTGTGTGATAGAAACAACCTATGGAGTTATATCTTCATCACTCTCCTCCTCTAGGGCTGTATCCAATGCAAGGAGGTAAATTGCCAAGCAATCACACTCCACGAGATCCAAAGGTAATGTACATGGTGCACTTTCCATGGGAACAGTGCATACTCTATGCGAAGGATCCACATGGGCCAAACACCTATTCACCACTTTTTCATGATTCTTCCCTGTATGAAATACCATGAGTTGTTCCAGAGGCACCCAAGTCATGTCAGATCCCTCGATGGAGTATATGTATATAGCAATGGTGCTCACAAAGTTTTCCAAAATCTGAAGGGGAGGGATCCAATGATGAGAGCATGCTTTCAAGGTTGAAGTTCTTAGAGAAAACCTAAAATATCTCGTCACCCTGGTTGGCAAAGATAGTCTCGTGGATCCACTCATCAAAGTGTGTGTGAGCATCCATCATAGCAGGTAGGAGGGATGTGGTGGATATAAAGAGATGAAGAGAGAAAGTATGAAATGAAACAATGAAACAATAACTAAACTAGTTCTACCTTAAAAACCTTAAGTTTTAAACCATTAAGAGTTGTTCACATACGATATTTAGTTATGGCTTTACTTACATCTTTGTAAAGTTTACATACATATGTAAATATATTGATGTGGAAAGTGTATAACAAGTGTATAATTTTGCATAAATATCATAATTTTTAAATATTGCAAGTTTGTAAACGATAATATTCTATTGGCCGAAAAAATCTAAAAATTTATAGGTGTTGGATATTACAACTTGTGGTGTTGGGATTTTTAGGGAGACTCTAACCATTTGGTGCAGGCCTGGACAGTTCAGACTCAGAAATCCAGCTACAAAATTTTTTATCCTAAATCTGTTATAGCGTGCTATAGCTCATCTTGAAGAGGACATTCTTAGCTTCAATTTGAACTAAAAAAATTTGAAATCGGAGTTCCCTAGCAAAAGTTATAGCCATTTTTCTGACAGGGAGTACTGCAGGAGTGCACTATTATGGCAGGACATAAGGATAAGAATAAGGTCCAGGAAGATTATGCTCAGCAAATCAGGGATTCCACGTTGGATAATACACCTCAAGAAAGCCCTGAAGAGCTTCAACAACAAGGAGAGGTCTGTATACTTAATAATACTTTGTGCGTCCATGAACAAAGACATAGGGAACGACATGAGGCCATCTTATCAAGAATGGAGCAAATGGTTTTATCTACTGATCAAACGAAGTCTTCCATTGAAAAGTTGGTGGATTCAACGACTCAAACAAAGGCTTCTATTGATAAGTTAGTGGAATCTAATGCTCAGCTTATGGCACAATTTTCTCAATGGATGAAAATGCAAACGCGACCAAAAGAAGCTAAGAAGAAAGCTTGTTCAAACAATGACCCTTCAGTCCCACTTCAGCCATCTAACCAAAATGGTCATGGATATGGGATTATTGGAAGAAGAGGCATTCCAAATAGCCAGTATGAAGTAGGAGAGGCTTCACAGAGACATAATGACTATTTGGGTAGTTTGAATGGAGCCAATTCTCAAGTTTTTGGACTGAATACTCAAATTTCTAGGGGTCTCTACCAACAGGAAGATTACATAGTAATTCTCAGCCACCTGTTGGAAGATTTCCGTCTCAATTTGGAGGTTCCATACATGGTAATCATGATCAGTCTATTTTGGGATAGCAACCCTTTCATGAAATAGAGCTAAAGGACAAAATTATTCTAGCCAAATTTAATGGTCAGTCATCTTCACCATCTGATTTAGAGGAGTGGACCTCCAAGATAGAGTCCTACTTTGACATATTCCTTAAAACTGATGCCATGAAGATTCATTTTGCTTCCTTGCATTTGGAGGGATTTGCCCATACCTGGTGGAGGTATATTAAAAAAAGAAAAAATACTTGTAGAGAATTGGGAAGCTTTCAAGGCACTTATGGCTGAAGTATTTGTTTCTCCTCTTGAGAAAGAGAAATTAGCACGGAGATGGTATGGTTTGGAACAAAGGGGTCTAAGTGTAAGAGAGTACACTAACCAATTCCTCAACTTGACCATGTATGTGGAAAGCATCAATGATCAAGCTAAGCTTCATAAGTTTAAGTATGGTTTGGATCCATCTTTATCAGCTGATATTATGGCACAAAATCCTACTTCCCTCTTTAAGGCTATTGAGCTTGCGGAGCGCTATGGAAGAAAGTATAGAAGAGAATCTTCATTTCAGCCTAGTTTTGGATAGCTAAGGATTGTTTTAAAGCAGGGGCAAGTTAGTAACACTTATGGCAGCAATCATATGCCAAATGGGAGCTTACGGATACCAACTTATCCTCCATTTAATGCTTCTAGACCTCATAGTAATTTCAGGACAGCAAACAGACCAAAAGTTGATTTCAAACAGGGGGACAGCAAGCCTAAATCCATTTCAGCCAATACAAATCCTAAATCTATTCATATGGATCTTTACAAATAAAAAAAGGAGAAAGGCTTATGTTTCAAGTGTGGGAAAAAGTATACACCTGATCATGCCTCAAAGTGTGTATACAAAAATGTCAAACCCAAGCTTCAGAGTATGTTAGTTTTTGAGGATTTTGAAGATGACATAGATGAAGCTAATGCAATGGCACTTAATGCTGAAAATGAAGATCTTGAGGAGGAAGTTGGGTAGAAGTATTTTTATGATCCAGCCGACTCTTTTCCTTTTGATCCAAGTGAAAGTGTTCCGTTTGATCCAGGTGGGACTTGTGATGTGACGCTTGCTGCCACTAATTATTCTATCTCTATGGATGGTTTGACAGGATCTAAGAGCCCTAATACACTCCGTATGAAGGGAAGCATATGTGGAAAGCCAGTGTTCATTCTGATAGACAGTGGCAGTGCTCATAGTTTTGTGAATAAGTCCATCATGGACAAGCTAAATTGTGTTCCCACAGATTTACAACAGCCCATTAGAGTTCAAGTGGCTAATGGTGAAGAGGAAATCAGTACACAGATATGCCCACAGGTTTCTTTACAGTTGGCTAAAAATTTTGAAGCCAAGGTAAACCTGATCACTCTAGAAATGGGGCCTATAGATATTGTACTTGGTTGTGATTGGTTAATGATACTAGGCAGGATCACTATGGATTTCTCACAGTTGTATATGGAGTTTATCTCCAATGGGCAGCTTATCCATTTACAGGGAATTCCTAGCAGGTCAGATTTTCAGCTTATTACCATTCAACAACTCAAAAGAGAGTACAAGAAGCGCTCACAAATATTTGTTTTGCATCTGAATAAAGAAACATAGGATCAGCCTAATAATTCAGCAAACCATCCAGCCTTGACAGCTCTTCTTGAGGAGTATAGAGATCTGTTTGAGATACCTACTTCATTGCCTCCTAAGAGAGCAGTAGATCACCCCATTGACTTGGAACCCAACTCAAAGACAATCAATAAGCCACCTTACAAATTATCAAAGTGTGAACGAGAGAAAGTAGCCAAGCAAATCAAGGAACTTCTTGAAATGGAATTCATTGAACCAAGTTCTTCACCTTATGCATCCTCAGTCCTGCTAGTCAAAAAGAAAGATGGATCTTTCAGAATGTGCATTGACTATAGGGATCTTAATAAGATCACAGTGAAGAACAGGTATCATATACCCAGGATTGATGATTTGCTTGATGAGCGTAAGGGGGCTCGATTTTTTATGAAGATTGACTTGAGGTCAGGGTATCATCAGATTCGCATGCGAGAGGGTGATAAAGTCAAGACTGCTTTTAGGACTAATCGTGGGCTCTATCATTTCTTAGTGATGCCATTTGGGCTTACAAACGCTTCAGCTACCTTCCAAATCCTGATGAATAAGATTTTACAACCTTTCCTCTTTCAGTTTGTCTTGGTGTTCTTTGACGACATTTTGATCTATAGCAAGACTTTACAGGATTACTTGACACATATGAGGAGGGTTTTTGATGTATTGAGATATCATAGGCTTTTTGCTAAGGAGAAGAAGTGTTCTTTCATGCAGACTGAAGTGGAATACTTGGAACATATTGTCAGTGAAAAAGGAATACAAGCTGATCCCAAGAAGGTGCAATGTATAAAAGATTGGCCAATGCCCACTACTACACCATTGCAACCCAAATTATACAAGTGTATAAGGAGGCTTTAGAATGTATGTATTTTAAGTGTGAAATAAAGTACATGTGTACATGCTCTGTTTTTACATTTTTACCATGTGTTACAACCATAGTTGATCTATATGTAATAAATAATGATGGTAAGCCAAAATTTCATGATTTTTTAAAGGTTTCTCAGATGTCATGTGAGGATGTACCTATGGATTCACTTTGTTCAATGTTATACAAATTATTAAAATTTATTATAAGAAAAGAAATTTACTAGAAAAATATTGCATGATAGTGACTTCTTGCACACACACACACACACACACACACACACACACACACACACACACACACACACACACACACACACATATATATATATATATATATATATATATATATATATATATGTGACATAGGTCGCATTGTGTTATGTAGATGGATAATCGAGAACTAATGTGTTTTTGTATTATGGTTAGCAATTATTAGAATTAGATGGAGTTATGTGGAATAAATATTTTGAGGAAGTATATTCTAATGCGTTAGAATTATTTATAGTTTTTACACTTTATAGTAAATTTTAAAAATATATTAGTACAAGGATATTGTATATGTTTATGCATATTTTATTTATTTGGATGTAACTATATTGTAAGGTCTACAAGGCTTGATTATTCTTTTGTCAGTCTTAGAATATGTTTATTAGAATAATAATTAAAATAAATAAAACAAAAAACAAGGTGTCTATGCAAAAAAAGAAAGAGTTAAAAAATGAGATGCTTTTCAATGATTTTTTAGGATAAAAGTTAAATACAAATCAATAAATACATGCACGGAGAATGTGCTTGTCTATATATGGGGAGAGATTATGCCCAATCTTGTGTTGTGTATATTTTTTTAGATTTTATTTTCTCTTACAAATTGTATACAGGAATGATGATGATGTATTGAGATTGAATATTTCTTCTCATTGGTAGATGATTTTTGTATGTTAGAATTGACATATATTTTGATACCTCGATAATCAATGCAGAGACAGAGAAGCTATCATTGGGAAGAACTCAAAAGTGAGTACTTAAATATGTAATCGAATGCTTGAATTGCCAACGAATAAAAGCCAAATGAGTTAAGCTACCAGGAAAGCTACAACCACTTGATATTCCTCAAATGAAATGGGAATTCATCAGTATGGATTTTGTAGTTGGATTACCCTTAGTTCAAGGAGGATACAACTCGATCATGGTAATTGTGGACTTCTTGACTAAGATTAACCACCTTATTCCAGCCAAAACCAACTATAAAGCCTCAAATATTGCCAATATATTTGTTAAAGAAATCTTTAGACTTCATGGACTACCAAAGAGAATTATTAGCTATCGTGATTCTCTTTGGTGAAAAAAAAGCATAAGCTTTAAAGCTAAGCACTAAAAGCAAGTGTTCTCTCTTTGTTATCGATGATGTCATTGAAAAACACAAAAAAAAAAAAGCGTCATCTCTCTTCTATCCCCCCTTGCAAAACTATAAATTGAGGGCTTGGCAATGACCAGAGAGAGCGATAAGAGCAATCTTGACGAGGACAAGATGTTGATCAAGAAGGAGGAGACTTTATTCCATGAGATGAAGAGATATCATTTTGTTCAACCCAAGGAAGGGGATACATTGAAGGTCTCTCATCCTCTTATACTCTAATCCGAGAAGAGAAGGCACTGAAGAACTCTATCCTATTCTATCATACTTCTATTATCATCTCTATTCTGTCTACTAGAGAGAGTGAAGAATTGCTCTCCACGAGGCAAGAGGAATCATCAACAAGGCCTACATCATTGAATCCTGCAATATCAATCGTCATCATCGAGAGTCTGTCAGAGAGAGAACTAGGGAGAGAGAAAGAGGAGAGAGAAGACTGCAAAAGAGAGAGAAAGACTGCAGGAAGAGAGAGAAGAGTGATGATGAGAGAGAGTATAGATTTAGAGAGAGAAAGACATGAAAGAGGGATAAGCCATAGAAGCTGTGAGCAAGATGGGAGAGAAAGACTGTAATTGTATTAATGTGTCCAAAAGATATTTAAAAAAATTACATGTCCTCTCCTTTTATACCAATGTGAGTGTGACATGGCATAATATCAATGTTATTTATAATAAATCCTTATTCCCAGCTTCTTACAATCCATCCCTTCCTAAAAGTTTTTGCCCTAAAAAACAAACTTGAAAACAACTAGAAAAAAAATGGATAGAACATAGTACTACTCTGTTTTTACAGCTTTACAAATGGAGAATGAATGAAGTATGACCAACTATATGAGCTGAAATTGAAGAACGGAAGTAAGCCCCTAGCTATATACATGATTTGAAGTATGTCAAAAGCATATGGAGCCATAAAATCTTCAACAAATAATCTCAAAGCAAAGTAGACATCTTGCTGTGTAAACAACCCTGCTGGACCAAATCTGCCATAACTTCTAGTAGAAGTGTCCAAACGGGACGTACCATATATTAAAACGAAGCTCTTGAAGAGTACTTTAAGCCCATGTAGATAGCTTAATTATGAAAATTAGGCATGATAAAAACTCTTCTAAAATAGCGTGCTATCCTGAACCTATCTGCATCATTACTAGCTCTATAAGCAATAGGCTTCAGCCACCAATGTATCCTTCAAGAAAGGAAACACATCCAATATAGAATCAGGTCTCCAAGAAGGTTCTTCAGGTGGTAAACCTCTCCATTTGATCAAATATTCCACAATAGAATGTGATCTAATGCCAAGAGGCATATTCCATGGTGCATTCCGTGAGGTTTTGCGATGGATTCTATAAAACTATATTTATTTGCCAAGGCTCGTACACAAGGTGGATTCCTTGTGTGAGAAGTTAACAAGGACACGTGTCCTTTTCGAGCATCATGTTAATTTAATGTACACATGGATGACTCCACAGCAGGAAATACTGCAAAATACATATGTAAATTAATAGATGTTTATGAGTTTACAGTACACTCATATTAAATTAAGGTTAGGATAGAGTTCCAACCTATTTATTTATTTTGTAGCTGAAGACTACTAGGTTTTTTTTTTGTTTAATTTCATTATTTTTTAACAATTATGAATGTTTCAGTTGATGTGTAGAGCAAGCAGTGATGGCGTTGGGAAGCACTAGATAATATCGTGTATTCAAATTATCTAGAAGGAATTATCATTTTGGATGGGTGCGCATCTTATCATTAAAGATGTGGTACTAATATTTATTTAAGCTCGCTTATTTATTGAAGCGCTTGATAAATATTTATTATTTTGTATATACATGGATGCACGGTTTAAATATTTTATTATTGGACATTGTATTTGGACACAACCCGACTCTTGGGCCATCCAACTGTTTTATTCTTTATTTAGATAAAAGCAAACACAAAAGCTAAAGCATGCTTATTTGTAAAATTTGGATATTTTTTAGCTTTGAGAGGAATAAATTTATAAATACATGCCTTGTGAAGCACTCACACAAGGCATGGAGGGAGATTGTACCCAATTGGTCTTTTTGCCTCATGTCGTGCAAGTCTATCCTCTTGTTTTTTGAGCTTAAAGTAGAGTTCTTTGTTCTTGGGAACCTTTCAGTGCTCGCTACGTATGCAGCCAACATCGGATTTGCGTACCAGCCGTATCAAAGCAAAGTTGAGATCAAGGGCTTCTAATCACTTACCATCTCGCACAAAGACGCAGCTCCTGAAACGAACGAACTCTACAGTCAGGCCGTCAATACCAGTGTATTACTAGCAGTGAAGAACCCCCTGCTATGCTATTGGATCGCGAAGGACCACTCTCTGTCAACGGAGGATCACCCAGGAAGCTTCTTTGAAAGTTCTTTTTCTTCTTAGAGATAACAGAAAGTAAAAAATTCATTAAGAAAAAAGCTTAAGAGCTTTAAAAAAGCTTAAACTTTACTTAAGCTCTTTGATTCTTATCAAGTGTGCATAAGGACGTACTGTAGGCCAACAGCGACGTCAAAAAGCTCCTAACGTCCTATCGCAGCAAAAATTGGATCTAATAATGATACAGCTTCAAGAGGAACGAAAAGCAGTCAAACTTTGTAAGCTCAACTGGCCACTCTTCAACGATCTACGATCGAACAAGATAGACCGCAACCCAAAGATGTTATATGATGTATGATCGATGCGACACTCGAAGCACAATCTATCAAGAAAAAAGCCAATATAAATTTTAAAAAATTTAAATTTCGCACTTTTAATAGGCTACGTGATGAAAAAATTGTTCTTGCTTTTATCAATCAATTTCATTATTATTTCCATGAAAGGCAGTATGTTGAAAAAAACAAACTCAAGTGTCTCACTAATCATTTAGTGAACAAAGCATCATTATGGTGGACTATCGTCCGCAAAAGTATTGATTGTCCTACTATTTTGAAGGCTTTTCAAAAGAAATTTTTGCATAATTTTCTTCCATCTCAATTCCACAAAAAAGTAATAAAATAGTGGGACCTTCTACAACAAAGAGATTGTGAGTCTATTTCACAATATACCGAGTGTTTCTAAAATATCTTATTATAACTTCAAATGCTTGAATATGTACTTGAGGCGATCTACAAGTGCAAGTTTATATCTGGTCTGCTTGATTACTTTTATACGGAGGTGAATATGTTCAAGCCAACGCCTCTCGAGGATATAATTTTTTTAGTCCATGATGCTGAAGACAAAATTCGAGGACGAGAGAAGTGACCACAACAATTCTCAACTAACTGTAACTTCGGTACAAAGCAATTCGATTATAACTTTCGAAGATTCAATCAAAATCGCTTTGTTCCACATCTTCTCTCCATAAATCTTAGACACGACTCCCTCCTTTACCATCAAACACAAATTCAAATCCTAAGTAATCTTTCCAACCAAATCCCAACATCCCTAAACTCCTCGCTATTATCAATAATGTTTCCAAAGTCAAACCCATAGTCTGCTACAAGTGCCACCAACCTGGACATCTAGCGGTGAATTATCAATCTAAAAAATCAATTGTTCACATCAACTACTTAAGAGCGACTGAAGATGAAGACTATGAAAAAATACTCAATTTCACAAAAGATGATAATGATATCGGTATTACTTCAAATACTTTACCAAGTATACAAAATCATCATTCTTTATTAACGATGAAATGTCTTATACATGGTAGAGAAAATATTAATTTTACATGATGACGAAAACACACACGATTTTATTTTTATAAAATTAGTCAAAGAATTAAATTTAGATACTATTTCATCTCATTATCACATCAAGGCTGCATTCTTAAGTGCTAGATACAATGGAACACAAGAAGTTCATGACTTAGAAATTAAAATTGGTGATTATATTAAGTGCAAAAATTTCTTAGTATGTCTTTGTAATCTGGTGATACTATTTTAAAAATGCCTTGACGTCATAAATATAATCATGATATAGATTATTTAACGTATTCAATGAAAATTTATTCTAATAAAAAACAAATCACATTACATGATACACACACTTTAGATAATTTTTCATTGCTTAATTACACATACTAAATATACAGTAAGAAAATATAGCAAATCTTACTTAATATGAATAAATGAAATTGAAGCTAAGAAAAATCAGATGCATCCTAAACACACACAATTTCTTTCACAATTTAAAGATTGTTTTGCTGCTGACTTACCACTTGCCTTACCATCTACACGTCCTAAAGATCATAAAATAGACTTAATCTCATATTCTCAACCGCCATGTAAAGCACCTTATCGATATAATCAAATTAAACAAAAAGAAATCAAAACCCAAGTTAAAGAATTGTTAACCCGAGAACTCATTAAGCATATTAATTCTCCTTTTCGTGCACATATCCTATTAGTTAAAAAGAAAAATAACACCTATAAGATATGCATTGATTATCGTGCCCTAAACAAGATTCCTGACAAGAATAGATATACGATTCCTAAGGTAGACGACCTCATGGATAAACTACAAGGGACCACAAAATTTAGCAAGATAGATCTTAAGTCTGTATACTATCAAGTACAATTGAACACATCTAGTATTTTTAAAATTGCATTTAGAACTCAATTTGGATATTATGAATTCATTGTTACACCTTTTGCTCTAACTAATGCACCAACCACATTCAATCATATGATGAATCGTATATTTTTTAAGCATCAACATTGTGTAATTGTTTTCTTTGATGACATATTAATTTTCAATTAAATGAGAGCAAGTATTATAAATATTTATCTCTTATTTTTAAATTATTAAAAAATCAATTATATGCTAAACTTAAAGAGTTTATTTTTTCAAATCCACATTGAATACTTAAAACATATTATTTTATCTAATGGTATTAAAGTTTATCCTAAAAAGATAGAAGTAATTTTGAATTGACTAACATCTAAAAATATATATAAATTACGTTCTTTCTTAGATATTGCTAGCTTTTACAAAAAATGTGAGAAATTTTTCATTGCTTATATTGTCTTTGCCAAAATTATTAAAGAAATGTATTGTGTATCATTGGCCTAATAATCAACAAAAGTCTTTTGATTTATTGAAAAATGTCTTAACACATGTCTATCTATTACAACTACCTGACTTTAATAGACCATTCTTCCTAACATTGTTTAATGAAATTTGAATTCATTATCAAAACTAACCAACAAAGTATCAAACATCTCCTTAGTCAACTATAATCCTCACCATCATATTAAATGGACTATTTTTATTCAAAATTTTCATCTACTTATCTAATATCAACCTGAAAAAAAAATTGTTACTGATATCTTAAGTAAAAGACCAAGTATTTATAATATCTCTGTTATATCTTTTGATTCCCTTATCCCTATGAAAGATATCTATGACCAAGACCTTAGTTTACAAACTGATTGGAATAAATTAGTTGTAAATAGCTAGATTCCAATAGATTCATTGTATTATTCTGAAGTATTTATATTTTATGAGAAAAAGTTATATGTAACTATTCCATTTCAATCATTTGTGTTGCATCAAATTTATTGTTTTTCATATGAAGACTATAAAAGTATTATTTCTACTTTACATATATTAGTTAAAGATTTTTACATATCAAGGCCACAAATAGAATCTAATGTTTTCTACTTTGTATCTAAGTTATTAATTTATCAAGAGTTAAGCGACACCATGGTAAGCAATATGATTTACTAATGCCTTTACCTATTCCTGAACGACCATAGGAACATATTTTAATGGAATTTATTACTAGTTTGCCTAACGCCCAAGCTAATCATGATATGATTTAGACTATTGTAGATCGATTTAGCAAACAAGCATATTTCATTCCATGCAAAAAAACATTAACTGTATCTCAAGCTGCTCAATTGTTTTTTAAAACTGTTTTTACTAACCATAATTTACCAAAAGTTATTGTTTCTAACCGTAATTTTACATTTTACAATAATCTTTAGACTACTTTCTTTGCTAATTTAAATACAAATATTAATTTTTCATTTGCATTTCATCTTGAAATAAATTAGCAAACAAAAGCTACTAATATTACAATCTTAGATCTTTTACGTACATACACAATTTCAAAACCACAAACATGGAATATACACTTGTATTTACTTCAGTTTACGTACAATAATACACCCCATACAGTTACACAAAAAGCACCTTTTAAAATCATTTATGGATATAGATTGCCTACACATGTTATATCATTGTCAAACAAAGTTAAAGTTGCTAATAATATTGCCAATATACATGCAACAGTCAAAGACATGATTGCAAAAGCCCAACAATCATACACTAAACAAGCTAACAAGAAAAGAAAAGCTGAGTTTTAAAGTTGATGATTATTTTTTGCTACGCATTGAAAAGAAAATATTAGAAAGTGTTAAGAAACACCCTGTTATTAAGTTAGCCCCTCGATTTTATGGACCTTTCAAAATCATTCACAAAATTAATGACAATACATTTAAATTAGAATTACCCCAACATTGAAAAATCCACAATACTTTTCATATTAGTTTGTTACGATCTTTTAAAGCCAATTACATGTTTGTCATATCTATAAAAACCCTTCTTCATTAGAAGAAAAAACTGAAATCCTTAAACTTGAAACTATTCTAGACACTGACTTTATGAGTATATGATCTCTTGGATTTGTTGAAGGGACAATATATCGGACAAATGGAGCTTGTTTTGAAAATATATACCTTGGTTTTTCACCATCACCTAGTGGAGATACTTTTACGATTTGATTCAAAAGACATCCAGAAGTGAGACTAAAAGTAAATGATGTTTTACGCTACAATATCCCCAAAATCGAAGAAAGAATGGCGAATCATATAGACAGTGCTAGCTCTTACTTGTTGCAAAAACTAACATCGAGATTTAGAAACGATTCATATTTACTATGTTTACCTAATAACAGCAAAAGCTTTAAAAAAAACAACTTTAGGAGTTTAGATTCAATTTATTCCTTTGTGAAATCATTTGTTTTGGCATGAAAGACGGGATGGCAAGATTTGAACCCGCGACATTTTGTATCCAAAACAAATGCGCTATTGAGTTGTGCTACATCCCTATTAATCTCCATGTTTGGTCAATGTTTCAACATCGATGTCCACATGGCCCTTATGAGCTGGGCTACACGCATGCTACAATGGCAATTACAATGGAAAGCAAGGTCGTAAGGTGGAGCAAATCTGTAAAGACCACTAGAACTAGTCGCAGATATTCTAAATATTTGGTTAAGTTTAAAAATCATCCTGTTGAAGAGGCCCAATGGATACACGACCACAACCTAAGTGATTACCCTTCACTGCTCGCTCCATATTAAGCTAATAGCAATTAAGGATATTTGATATTCCACCCCGAGGGTATAATACCAGGAGACATATTACACGATGAATTTCATGATACCACAATGGATTCCGTGAGTTTTTATTCCACGGTGGATTCTGTTAGATTTTACAGTGGATTCCATAAAACTATATTTATTTGCCGGGGCTCGTACACAAGGTGAATTTCTTGTGTGAGAAGTTAACACAGATGTCTATCATTTTCAGACGTCATTTTAATTTAATATACATGTAGGTGACTCCACATCACGTGATTTCACCAACTACATATTTAAATTAATTGACGTTTGAGTTTAAAATGCACTCGTGTTAAATTAAGATTATGACAAAGTTCCAACCTAATTACTTATTTTGTAACTGAAGACTGCTAAGTATTCGATTTTTTCAATTTAATTTTATTATTTTCTCACAATTATGAATACTTCAGTTGATATGTAGAGCAAGCGATGATAGCGTTGGAAAGCAGTGGGTGATAGCATGTAATTAAATTATCTTAAAAATTCTATCATTTTTTATGGATTTGTGTCTTATCATTAAAGAAGTAGCGCTAATATTTATTTAGGTGCGTTATTTATTGAAACACTTGATAAATATTTATTATTTTATATACGCATAAATGTACAATTTAAATATTTTATTATTTGACATTGTATTTGAACACAGCTCGACTCTTAGGCCGCCCAATCACTTTATTCTTTATTTGGACAAAAGCAAATACAAAAGCTAAAGCATGCTTATTTGTAAAATTTGACTATTTTTTAGCTTTGAGAGTAATAAATTTATAAATACATACCTTGTAAAGCGCTCACACAAGGCATGGGGGGAGATTGCACCAAATTGGTCTTTTTGCCTCATATCGTGCAAGTCTATTCTCTTGTTTTTTGAGCTTAAAGTAGAGTTTTTTGCTCTTGGAAACCTTCCAGCGCTCGCTACGTACACATCCATCATCCGATTTACGCACTAGAAGCGACACATACTAATGGGAATCATAACTTTGTATTGATACTTGTAAAAGTCACCTTTCATAGGCCATTCATAATTGCAATATGGATATTCATAATCTGTATTATATACAATATACCACAATCTCACATTTTGCATACTCTTGACTTTCACTTATATCTAGTCTTTGCCAATATCACATAGTTATAATGCATGTAAAAAACACATAAGATTACGATCAACAAGAGCTTAAACATAAAATAAAAGCTACACCCTAAACTTCAAGATGCATCTATTATATATTCTTACATAATCTAAAACCTAAACATCAACAAAGACAAAAACAATATATAGATTATAAGGTGAAGTTAAATACCTGTCATGCATACTCTTAACTATAATATGCAATTGTATTATCTTTTAAGTGAAAATTTTATGCTAAAATCTAGTCTCCTTCATAATATCACTATGCTAGAGACATGGATGGCTCAAAGTTATCAATCTATGCATGAGCCAATCTATGTACCACCCATCGATGGAATGATAGCCAATGGCAAATCAAATCTTTAATATCCAATGGTAGATCTCTATGGACTTATTATTGTCCTAGTTTAGCAAGAAAATAATTATTTTAATTCAAATCTACCAAGTGAACGCAAAGCACTCTTATTTATTAGTTATTTGAAAGATGTACC
This sequence comes from Lygodium microphyllum, assembly GCF_053477565.2. Lineage (NCBI taxonomy): Eukaryota > Viridiplantae > Streptophyta > Polypodiopsida > Schizaeales > Lygodiaceae > Lygodium > Lygodium microphyllum. The sequence continues at coordinate 128,965,792 of NC_141156.1, forward strand.
CACTTTCAACCAAGCAAATCTCCAAGCAATCTTACTTGTGTACATAGCCAATACTTCATTAAGTATTTAACATTGCTTCTTTACCACACACTTTGACAAAAGCTCTCCATCAAGTTATAGCCTATCTCATTCGCACACACAAAAATTATAATTTTGAAGAAAAAAAAGGTTTACCTTGTATTTCCTAATGTAGTATGTCACATCCATTGTGATTGAGCTATCATGGTCATACTTTTCAGAATGTGAAGATGTCATTTTGATTGTATGCCCGAGATGAAAGGGAGAGAATGACTATCATTGAGCTGTTGGTAAATAAATATCATATCTTTGTTTTCTTACACCCAATCATATGCACTTAAGGCATCATTTTGGACCATTTGAAAATCCATACCTTCAAATTTGTAGAAGATGTGAAGGATATCCTTTATGCGAAGGAACATATCCCTACAAAGGCCATGACAAATCTCCCCATTATGATCATTATGATTGTACTGCATGTAATTAATACACGCAATTGATGGCTATAAATATAACCAATAAACATAAAAGTGATATTGAAAACCCATGGGTTATTTGCCACCTTGCATATTGGGATATTTCATATGCATAGAAAAAGTGATGTTATTCATACCTTTTAACCTAAAAGCACACCAAAAACTATATAATGAAGAATAATGGATGGCATTCTCTATGTATGCTCAGTGTGAAATCAACACAAAAGAGGAGTCTTATTAAATTCGCTCCAACTACGAACGTTTAAGTGGATTAGCCAATTGTCTTACTCTCTCGTTTGACTAGTCTTCCTTCTAAAATTCATAGGTAAGCTCTCCTTCATGCTTTCTCCATCAATAAAATCAAACACACAATCCCATCATAAAATAGTTGTAATTGTGCATTTGAAACTAGCTTGATAGGTCCAATTTCACACTCCAAACCAAGGATGTAACATCAAAGGGCTGCTTTGTGGGCATTGCAAGATAAATAAGCAAGGTCACTTTATGGGCTTTGAAAGTCATTATTGCACTCATATTTGAACCTTTGGACTATCCAAGGGAGAAAATGGAAAGTGTGGACAATGTGTATGGCAACCACAATAGAAATGGTAAGGGATTTTGAATGTAAGGCTTTGTTTTGCACCATAAATTACAAATCCATAACAATATTCAACATTTGGAAATAGCACCTAACATTTTAGCCAAGATCTATCCACACCCCACCTTATGTTGCACCTACATCTATACATTGCTCAATCTCTCATAAGCATCAGCACTTCTCACCTCTCTAACATCAATGTCAACCTAACAAGATAACCCGTCAACCAAAATCAACCTACACATGCCAACATGTCACCCCCACTTCAAGCCCCTACATCTACTCCCACCTCTTACAACTCACTATCAACCATGTCAATTATTATCCTTATACTACAATTTTCTCATTCCAACATGCATGCTTGCGTAGCATGATAACCCATCAACTATAATCAACCTACTCTCCCCGACATGTCATCTCCACTTCAAGCATGTACAGCTACTCCCTATCAACCATGTCAATTATTGTTATTTCACTCCTCCAATTTTCTTGTCCCCAAGTCCATTGACAATTTTCAAACAAGCAATAGTCTTCTCACATTGTTATTGACCATGCCTCCTAAGTGGCATCTATTGCCTTGAGTGGGCCCCATCCACTCAACATATTTGCCAACACTATAACCCCTTAGCATGACATCACCAAGCAAACAAGTTAGGGCCACAAGTGTCATAAGCGGTCAACAGCCTATGCATTACAAAGGAGGAAGAATTCGCCAAAACCCTCATCTACCAATGTGCATCACTACAATCTTTTCTACTAAAAATCAATGCAATACTTCAATCCATAGAATACTTCAATCCATAGAGGGAAGCAACAAGGCATGCCACAATCCAGTCGACTAGCATGAGCAAGTCAAATCAATAGGCCACCAAACAAGTATGTGATTGTGGAAGGTCAACCGCATTGGCATGAAGGCTATTAAATGTAAGTATCTCCCCCTACCCATCAAACTTTCGTTCTCTTAGTCCATCTAAGATGTATCTCATCTATGAACTTCTATATCCCTTATCCTCAACCTTATCTTATCCTCCCAAGTACCCCTCTCGCTTGTCACTCCACTAGGTATTACTTGTTCCCTTATTTCTCCATTCTCATCACATATATAATACACTTCTCTCAATGACAACCATTAGGGTACAAAAGTTCATTTTAGATCCTTCTCTTATAAAAACGGCCATCATATCCCTTGCTAATATAAGCCTTCCACAGACAAGATTATCCAATCATCATAAAAGGACTCTTCTATGAGTTATTTGTCATCATCATCCTTATCACCACCTCTCTACTCCCAAGTTGAGAGTGAGACTTGAAATATTGAGGACTTTCTTGGTTCCTTCATCTTGGAGTCCTCATCAACCATCACCACAGCGACATCATAGATATATGTTTTCTATGCATTGACCTAGAAAATCAATTACAATGCTCATCAAATGATATCAAGGGTTCATCATTCATATAGGATTTTATAAGATTGAAACTGATGAGAAGGAGATGATTCATCCTTTGTAGGCTATCATTGCAAACCTATCTCTTGCATGGAAAGGGCTGTCACCTCGTAGCCATGTTGGATGGTTCTTCTATAGTGTGACCGAAGTACCGCTTTAAAGGATTATCACCCGAGTGTACACACAAGGCAACCGGTCACCAATTGGATCGATCAACAAAGGACTTTCTTGGACATAAATGATGAAGTACATGGTATATTTCAACAATTTAGCTCTCCTAATTATTTCCTTGAGGGGAGCACTCTTAGTTACACAAGGTATACATCACTCAATAGTAAGAGACATACTATCTACAAAGTTTTCTATCTTGGTTCCAAAAATCCAAATGCTAGTCTATTTCCACATAGTCTTGGCTCATCACTTCAACCTCCTCTAATCACAAGATTAAACACAAGTCTAGCAATGATGCCATGTTAAAATGTGCAAGGAAACTGACAAGTTGCAAAAACACTTACAAGAGAATGGAAGATCAGCAGACATACTGAGAAATGATGACGCAATAGCAGCCCCTCACAAGGTACAGAGGATACCTGCAATGAGGACACTAGAAGTGAAGAAGGCTAGAAGGATGGGAGACAGATAAAATAGGGGTAGTCATCCAACTGACTACATTATACAGACAAAGGTGCACACATCAATGACCCTTGACTATCAATGTTGAACTGAATATGTGTTGTGATGAGGCTGCTAGCACCTTCATCCGGGGATCATTTCTAGATGATGCACTCATTGTTTGTCAGGGTTTGCCAGTCTTTGTGCTGAAATTTATTAGAGAGGGACTTGAAGTAGCCAAGTTCTTTTGTGTCGTTAGAAGCTAGCTAAAACTTACATTTTTGCTTTTAGTACAGATCGATCTTACATGCACATGTTGGTTTGGGACATGAATTAGCCAAGTTTCTTTTGGTAGCTATAGACTAGTGTATAGACCAAATTTGATACACCTATGAGTTAATTGAGGTGTCTACTTTTAAAGCCTGCTATAAATGTTAGTTGCTTCTCTAACATCGGTACAAACATAACTGGTCAATGGAATCTCTTGGTCAACATCACATGATGATGGTCAATATTCAGTGATGATAGTCAATTCACCTGGCATTCTGAACAAGATAAGCTGCATCTTAGAGGCAGACACATCAGTAACCAATGCCTCTCCTGGAGCTTGAACCACTTGAATCTCCAAATACTTCACACTGTAGTGTGCACTGCAAGTAGATGGACACCCCCAAGAAATCAATCTGCATCTTAACCATTGCTCTTTGCTGCCATTTCAGGAAAGACAAGCACATCCACCACTGCGGATAAAATCCAATGAGTGTGTTCAAACACACAAGCTCAAAAGCAATACAAAGAGGACCATAATAAGTTAAAACCATGCAGTCAAATAAAACTTACCACACAGCTAGCAGAAAACCTCTGCCAGAGCTATTCAAAGAAATGTGTTATCACCCCAGAGCATTCATCTTTTGAACTGCCCCAGCCCCAGAAATACTGATATCGTGAGAAGGACAAACAAGAGAGATTGTCCACCAGGAGCTAAATTCGGTTTCTGTGGAGCACTCCTGTAAGCATACACACATAAACATGTACATTTTTGTCAGCTCACAATCTTTAGCACCTACTTGCAGATCCAGCAAAAGAAGTCACTAACCTGTAGACAGACTTATACCGATATATCCAAGCCATTACTGGAGGTAGAAAGCCAAAGAGAAAACAGTTAGCATATATTCCAGCAAAATCCAAAGCAGCTGTAAAAGCACCAGGATATAAACCAGACATAACAGCTGGAGGAGCAAGTGCTAGAATCAATGTCCACATGTTCCCACTCTTCCTTTTCTCTCCAGCTGCATCACCAGTATCGCTGTGACTACTTTCACACACATAGTGACCTGTGTTTTCGGCAGCCTGTTTCAAGCTTGGTAAGTTCATGCTGTTGAACAGCAGGAAGGTGTCAGATAATTGCCTCGGGAAACTCAAGGCATAGCCAATTAGAGTGGTGCCTAGAGCTGAAAATGCAAATGCCTGTACAGCAGGGCCAGAGAAAGAGCTCACTGAAAGCAGAAGTTTGATAGGATCAACTGATGTTGCTGAAGGTGGAGTAATAGCTAAAACCACTGCATTCCAAGAGAGGACCATAACTAAAGGCACCAATCCTCCACACAAGATAGCTCTGCGAGCATACTCCGGGTGCCCGATCATGCTACACACTACAGGTGTAATGACATGAAACCCTAATGTAAGAACTGCTACAGGGATAGATGGCAATAGCGCTTTCAAAGACCAGCTGCCATCAAGCCATGCGGTCACCATTGTTCCTCGACCAGAGTATACTCCCAATGCTAACAAGGAGAGTATGGATGCCAACATAAGGGCGCACAGGACACGATTGATATTGTCAATTGCCCAGAAAGAGCCCCAAGTCACAACAGCTGCCACCAGGGTTGGACACAAGAGTGTGGCACAAGAGGAGGGCAAAAATGGCATCCATTTCTGCAAAATTGAACCTAACCCAGCAATGCAGGCAACAAGGAGAGCATAATTCAGCACCGCATAGATGGCAGCCACAGCGCACCCGGTGTGATACCCGAGCGTATGTGTGGCGAGGCCCGTGAAGCTGACCTCTGATGTGTTCTGATCTTCCATTAGTCCGAACGAGAGCTCTGCCACAAGCAGGATGGAAGAAACCACATAAACCCAGGATGCAATGATCATGAAGGAGGATGGGAAGATGCCTGCAGGTAGGGTAGCAGCAGGCAGGCCCAATATACCAGGGCCAACGGCGGTCCCAATGATGAGGGCCACGGCAGCAGCAAAAGTGCTACTAGTGTGATTTTCCTTCACTTTCTCTTCTGAGCTGATAGCTCCATCCGGTTCTTCTTCTGTCTCTCCTGCAGAACTACCATAGCTATCAAGAGATGGGGAATCTTCCCTGATGGTACACCGCATGGGTACTGCTCGTCTGCGCAGGGGAGCGAGGGCCGATCTGCACGAGATGCCATGTGGGCAGCAGAACAGGGGAGCTGAAGAGGAATTAGAGTAGAGCCACACATCGATGAGCCAGCAAGCGTGCCTGCTCCTGGAGATGTTGGATTTCGCATGATAAGACGAGCTGCTGAAGACGTGAGGACGAGAACCATAAACGGGCTCGCCCGTTGCCATCTGTCTCTCCCGTTTCACCTAGCTTGAGGCCCCGTGAGCCGTCAAAAAAAAGGCAGGGAATGCCTGGAAATCACCCTCTCGAGGTTGATTACCAACAAATTATCAAAAGAAGAACGAACATTCATTTTGCCCTTCTTAAATTTTATATTTTACATTTTCTTTAAATGGGATCATTAAGGAAGATATCAATAGGGGATCTCCCTTGCCCAGAATTTTTTCCGCCGCTACTAACTAGATGACAAGGCCTTTATCTAAAAATGTCTATATCTATCTATCAAGAGTTGAGCCCTTGCCGATGAATGGGGTTGATATATACTACCCACTAGGACATAGCACTTTTTGTCAAGATTATGGGAGAGAAGGAAGGAGTCTCACTTGTAGCTTTCTCGCTTGCACAATGGAGGAATACACACACAGGTGGAGGCTGAAAACAGTTTTCCTCTTCTTAGTTGTGTAAGCCAAAAAGAACTCTACTACAAAGAAATAGAAGAACCCTATATATGGGTCTCAAACCAAACTCAACTAACTAAGGTGGCATACTAACTGAGCCACGAACTAGAGTAGATAAGGATAGCTGTCATCTAGCTATTATTCATGGGCGGTGTACCAACCGCATCTGCACCTAACAAGTCAGTGACATAAATGCACAACGGTCACCCTGGCATATCACGAGTGGAGCTCGATATCTCAACACTCCCCCTCGAGCTCAATCCCAATTCCTGCACACTAAGCAGGTCTCTGAACTTGCGCAGCTTCTCTACGCCCAATGCCTTCATGAATATGTCAGCTACTTAATCCTCTATGCTGACATAAACTAGATCAATAAGACCTAGTAAAACCCTCTCCCGCACATAGTGATAATACACCTCAATGTGCTTTGTTCTAGCATGATAGACTGGGTTATTTGCCAAGTGTATACTACTCATGTTGTCACAATAAATGACAACTGGCCCATCTGTAACCTGATGCATATCATAAAGTAGCTTATGCAACCAAGCTACCTCACATGCAGCCATTGCTGCACCCCTATACTCAGCCTCTGTGCTCGACAATGCAACTATAGGCTATTTCTTGCTACTCCAAGTGACTGCAACACTCCGAAAAGAGAACACATATCCACTGGTAGATCGTCTATCAGAAATACTACCAGCCCAATCAGCATCAGTGTATCCATGCAACTGTATCTGAACCCCAGTCTCATAAAATAGTCCATACTGCAATGTGGACTTCACATACCTGAGTATGCGTCTAGCCGCATCCAAATGTGGTTTCCTTGGAGCCTACATAAACTGACTTACCAATCCAACAGCATAGCTCAAATCTAGCCTGGTAATAGTCATATAAATCAAACTTCCTACTATGCGTCTGTACATAGTAGGGTCTTCGAGAAACTCACCTATATCTGCGCTCAGCTTCACATTCTGCTCCAAAGGAACTAAAATAGGCTTACAGCCTGTCATCCCATATTTGGACAACATGTCCAATCCATATTACCTGTGTAAGAACCGTATCCCACTTGGTGATCTAATCACCTCAATGCCCAAGAAATAACGCAGCTCTCCCAAATCCTTCATCTCAAACTTCTGCTTCAATAGCATTTTCACATCAAGGATATCTTCATCACTATCACCTGTCATAATCAAATCATCAACATAAATGACAAGTAGCATAATACATTTCTATGTTTTTCTCACATAAAGTGAGAAATCTGCCTTGAAAATCTGAAAGCCAATAGTGACAAGATACTGCCCTATCTTGTTAGACCATGCTCTAGGTGCTTGCTTCAAGCCATACAAGGCTTTCTTCAACTTGCAAACAAACTCAGGATGAACAGCTTGCACATAACCTGGTGGTTGCTCCATAAAGACATCTTCTTGCAAATCACCATGCAAGAAGGCATTTTTTACATCCATCTGATGTAAAGACCATCCCTTTGATGCAGCCATAGCAATGACTACTCTTACGGTTGCCATCCTTGCAACCGGACTGAATGTTTCTTCATAATCAATACCATATGTTTGTGCATACCCCTTGACTACTAATCTTGCCTTGTATCTATTCACAGAACCATCTGCATTGTGCTTCACCTTATAAACCCACTTACAACCAATTGCATTCTTATCTTTAGGCAAAAATACCAATTCTCATGTAGCATTTGCTTCTAAGGCATCCATTTCTTCATCCATGGCTTTCTTCCATTTTTATTTTTCCATGGCTTGCTCAAAAGAAGTGGGTTCTGGTTCATGTATCACTTTGACCATATAGGCATAGTGAATGGCTGTAAATCCATCATATTTCAGCCTATCCATAGGATACCTAGCTCTAGTAGACCTGCACAAAGTAGGTTCACTCCCAGGTGCTCTCAAAACATCCCTAGTCTTCCTTACTCCAGGTGTAACAATAGAAGGAATACCCAACTCATCATCAATGCTCTATTCTGAGCCACTAGATTCACCATCCACATAAGAGTGACCTGCATTCACATCAAACATGGGCTAAGCTACCTTCTCTTTTCCTTTTCGTGATACCTACATACCACTATCTGCATTGCTTTGAGGAGATTCTCTTGATCTCAATCTGCCTGTCCATGGCGAAGAATGTGAACCACTGCTAGAGGACACTCCATGTCCACTAATATTTTGTGATTGTTGCTGTGAATTCTATGCAACATTACCATTTTGTGCATCTACATCATCAATCACATTTACTGGTTTATACCAGCTACTCATCTCATCAAAAACAACATCTCTGCTCACTGTAAACTTACGAGTAGAAGGGTTATAACATCTATACCCTTTCTGCTCTGCAGAGAGTAACCAATAAAGATGTACTTCTCAGCTTTTGGATCCAACTTGGATCTCAACTCATCTGGCACATGAACATAGGCAATGCAACCAAAAATTTTCAAATGAGAAATATCTGGTTTCCTACCAGTATACTTCTCCTCTAGAGTCATTCCATGTATTGCTGCAGTGGGAGTCCTGTTCATTATGTAGACTGTTGTAGCAACTGCTTCAGCCCAGTAAAAATCTGGCAAGTCTTTTTTGTTGCTTTATGCCATGCTCTTGCAGGAACCTTGCAAACTCATTTGAGAGGTACTCTCCCTCTCCATCTGACCTTAGGCATTTTATTTGCAGGCCTGTTTCTTTTTCAACCATAGCTTTAAGAGTCTTGAAATGCCCCAACACTTCACTTTTCTTTTTCATAAAATACACCCAAACTTTTCTGCTATAGTCATCAATAAAAGTGACAAAATAATGACACCCTCCAATAGATGCAGCTTTAGTAGTCCACACATCAGAGTGGATTAATTCCAATGGATTCTTACTCTCTTGAACATGTCTAGGAAATAGTTTCCTTGCCTGTTTTCCAAATTGACAGGCTTCACATACCTTATGCATTTCTGCAACCTTGAATTTGGGCAGTCCTGCAATAATATTTTGGGCCTGCATTGATTTAAGTCATTGTACATTGACATGACCAATGCGTTTATGCCAAATATCAATATCTGCAACTACACCGGTCCCATGTGCAAACATTGCTGCACTCAATTCAGGCATGTCTACATCAAAAGTAAACATTCTGCCCTTCTTCTTTCCTTTTGCTATCAAGCGACCTTTATTTTTCATATCCTCAACAAAGCATCCATGAGGATTAAATCTGACTTGCAAGCCTTGCTCAACCATTTGACCAACAGAAACCAGGTTCTTGGTGATATTCGGGACATGAAATACATCCAACAAGCATTTCTTTTTCCCATCCTGCATAGACAAAGGAATTTTTCCAATTTGCACTATAGGATGTGCAGTATCATCACCAGTCTCCACAAATCCTAGTTTTCCATTTTCCTTGCATCCTGCATCCATTCTGCATTACTTGTCATGTGGTTTGATGCACCTGAGTCAACATACCACACATCGTTGCTTTCTTCTTCACTTGTCACAAAATTGGTCATGTGCTGCACCATAAACAAATGCTCATTTCTGTCATCACCCTGTCTACTAGAAGATGCATAATTCCCTTGTTGCAATTTTCCATTCATGATGTCATTCTGCTTTTTATAGCAGTCTTTAGCCATATGACCCATTTTACCACAATAGTAGCATTCAACATTGCTATTTGCATTTTGGCCTCTTTGCTATCCACCACGACCTCTTTGGCTCCCCCTACCTCTAGAGTTACCACGTCCTCCTCCATAGGACTGGTTTTCTTGAGTTTACTGCATATTCTGATTTCTACCATGGCCTCCAGATCGGCCTCCTCTACCTCTACCTCTACCTCTTCCAGCATTTGAGTAGAAGAGAGCTTCTTTTGAAGTTCCTCCCGAAGAAGATGCACCACCATTTCTCTGCTCCTCAGAAATTAGAAGAGCAATCAACTCCTCAAAATAAGGAAATCTTTCACGGACGGAAATGGATGTTCGGAACTGTGCATAATCCTTTCCTAGACCATTCAAGGTCACAGAAACTAAATCATTATCTCCCACTGGTGACCCAATGGAAGCAAGTGCATCTGCAATCTTCTTCACCTTCATGTGGTAGTCATTGATGCTCATACTTTCTCTTTGCACATTATGCAACTCTTGCTTGAGCTGCATTTTCCTGGCTTGCGTATTTGTGCTATACATTTTTTACAAAGTATCCCATGCCTCCTTTGGCGTACTTGCATCCTGAATATGCACAATCATAGAGTCTGAAATACTGATAGACAACCAGTACATAACTTTTCTGGCTCTCTCATGCCATCCTTTAAATGCCTGCATTTGCTGTTGATTGGGAACATCGGGAAGAACTGGTTCTTCTTCATTTCCTGCAACGAATTCCCAATATCCTTTTCCCATAAGGAAATTCGTCATTCTAAACTTCCATGCTTGGAAGTTGTTCTTGTCAAGCTTTTCAGTGACAATTTGTGAAAGAGAATCAGACGCCATTACAGAACATTACAAAAAATTCTGTCACTACAAAAAACACAACTTCAGCCTCACAAGGGCAACTCTGCAAAACTGACGAAAGTGGTATTTGACCACACAGTCACTTCCTAGTGACGATTTTTGCATCAACAGGCAACAAGGATGATTCTGTAACTCCTAATGTCTCTGTGCGTAGGCATACGATGCAATTTCTACGGTAACTTTTCACTGACCTGTAGAACAGTGGTCGCACAGCAAAAAACAGGGCCTTTTCCTAAGTGCGTACAGAAACCTTCCGCCTCCAAAACAGGCCCCAAAATGGCCTCGAATAAAAAAAACAGGGCAACCAAGGGCTAAAGCCGGCTCCCACAACATATACTGCTCTCTTGCTACACTGCGAAGGGCGTCTCAATCTGAGACAATGCACTCTTACACTTTCCGGCTATGCTACCTGCAGAGACTTGCTCCCAAACTCGAAAAATGAAAGCAACACTGGTCCTCTTACCAAAACGCCGCGAACTTGGTTTGCTTTCTTGAGCTCCTTACCACGAACCAGGCTCTGATACCATGTCAAGATTATGGGAGAGAAGGAAGGACTCTCACTTGTAGCTTTCTCACTTGCACAATGGGGGAATACACACACATGTGGAGGCTGAAAATAGTTTTCCTCTTCTTAGTTGTGTAAGCCAAAAAGAACTCCAGTACAAAGAAATAGAAGAACCCTATGTATGGGTCTCAAACCAAACTCAACTAACTAAGGTGGCATACTAATTGAGCCACGAACTAGAGTAGATAAGGATAGCTGTCATCTAGCTATTATTCATGGGTGGTGTACTAACCGCATCTGCAGCTAACAAGTCGGTGACATAAATGCACAACGATCACCCTGGCATATTACGAGTGGAGCTTGATATCTCAACACTTTTGGTGTGGTATAGGAGTCGTTTTAGTATGTGAACAACTCCATGGAGTGTTTTATAGGCGGGCACCGAATTTAGCCCTATGCCTAACCGCCCTTAGAGGCTACTTTGTAAACTACTTTCTTTCTCCATAAGGACCAGAAGATAGCTTTAATATCTCTCATCACTACCTCAGAAACATTATCCATATCAAACTTGCTGAATTTTCCACCACCATGGGCTATCCTATACTTCTGTCATTGCGCCCAGGTCCCCTAAGATCACTTGTTTGAGATTAATTGAAATGTAGAACCCGCTTTGAACATGACATTTTCCATCTTCTTCTAAACCAACCTGACTCGAGGGCACTCCCAAAAGAGGTGCAGGGCATCTTCTTCTTTCTTACCGCAAAAAGAATAGAAGGGGGTTGAGCCCTTGAAAGTACATATTTTGTTCCTCATGTGGGAAGCTTTAGGAACAGGATATTCCACATAAATAAGTTGAGTCTAAAGGTTGGTGTAGCTTTCCAAACTCTCTTCCTTCTTCTCACCCAAGCCTCAGTTGAGTCAATCAAGAACCCAAACAACCATCGAACTTTTAGTTTCAGCACAAACTCCTAATTCGACCTGCATAGACTTTCCCTCCTTCTAGCCTTATATAGTCTCACACTGGCCAGGGATTGAAGAGATTTAAGTGGGTGATTGTCTGCCTTAATGAAAGAAGTGGGCCAATCTTCCTTTTTATGGCTAAAGACTTCAACAATCCAACCTAGCTCTTCATTATTCAACGAGAACTCTTGCACAAGCTCTCTGCAAGTTTTCCACCACCTCGAGTCCGAACCTCCATAGATCTTGCCACTTCTAGATGTCGTTGGCATTAATCTTCCTTGGTAGCCCCTTTTCCATTGCAATGGGGCAAAACCCATCCACATAGGCCGAGCATTAAGACCAAACAAGGTGTAATAACCAAGGGTCGCCTCTTGGGTTTCCCACCCCACTCAGCTTGCTAGAGTACAGTGCACCAACATAACACCAAGTTTTTTACTACATCAGAGCCCTTTCACCCTAACTCCATGAGCCATGATGTGGTCAACAAAACCCAGACCAAGCATCTCTGGTTTGCATTCTACCTCTTGCACAAAAAAGTGTACTAGAGAGTGCCAAGGTTGCTTCTAGTCAAGTTTTTGTAGTAGAGAGAAGCACCTTCTTGCTGTTTTGGACTGAATCTATCCAAGTCCCCAACCCCCTCATATTTAGGGGCATAGATTTGAGCCCAACTCACTATTGGAATACCTTTTTTATCATAATGAGACCATAAAAACTATCCAAATAGCTTCTCAATGCTTTCCTAGTTGGACTTAATGAATGGCATCACTGCTCCCACAAAAAGAGTGTAGGACATGAGAATGGATTGGAGTATCACCACCTTACCAGCCTGGCCCCCTATGAAACCATGCCACTTTGTCATTTTATTCTTGATTTTGTCCTTTAGTCCCACTGAAATCTTTGGGATGGAAAAATCTTGATGCCTACATGACAATCCAAGTATATGAGCACTTGTCCAAGGTAAAAAGTCTTCCCCCCAAGATTCAATATCCATTGTGGATTAGGGTCCCAGGAGAGGTAGATGATTTCTACTTTGGTTTGGCCTATCTTTGAGCTAGATGCTAATGAGAAACATTATAGGTTATGAGTAGATTACTCACCACTTCTTTGGATGCTTCCACCATGTTTGTATTGTCATCTGCAAACATTTGAGTGATGAAGGCGCTCCCATCTAGCAAAGGGATGCCTCTTATGATACCCCTTTCTTTTTTCACTTGAATAACCCTAAGAAGGGGCTAAGTGGTAGTAGCAAAGAGGAGAGGTGCCAAAGGGCAATCTTACCTGAGACCGATCTCAGGAGGGAGAACCCTTCCAATAGCATGCCATTGATGGTCACTATCATCGACACATTGGTGAAGAGGGTCCCCCCACCTTACAGAAGCTAGGGCCAAACCCCATTGCATGAATTACCCCTATCAAGAAATGCCAAGTGAGCCTATCATAGGCTTTCTCAAAATCCATGTTTATGACCAAATACTCCCTTTTTACTTGCATCGCATAATCCATTAAGAGCACTAAATTGAGAATAGGATTGTGAATTCTTCTTCCATGAATAAACGTGTATTGTTGCTAATGAACTAGAGTAGGCAACACATGTTACTCGGAGGCCAACACTTTTGCCAATACTTTGTATGAGGTGTTTAACATGGTGATAGGTCTCCAGTCGATAGAGGAGTTTCTCCTCTCGAACTTAGGGAGAACTCTAATTAACCCTCTATTAGTGAGGTATTCCTCAACCTGGTATTCAAGAGAACCAGGTTTAGGAAATTACAAAAACTTGCTCTAAGATGTGCCACAATTTCGGGAAGAATTCTCTCAAGAGGCCATTTGGGCTAGGAGACTTATTTTGTTTTAGCATCTTGACATTTGATTCTAGTTCAAGGACTGTGAATGGCTTTTCTAGTGACATTCTTTGCTCCACCCTCACCAACTTGTTAATCAAATTTGGAAATTCTTCCATTTTTTGGAGTACTATTGGAGACTAATTAGGGGGCTCCTACTATGCTTGCCAAATACTTATCAAAGACTTTGGCTATTTCTTGATCTTCAATACAAGTTTCACCCCTTTCACTGGTCATTGCCACCACCGTATATTGTGCCTTTGTTTTTCCTTAAGGGCATAGAAGTAGAATTTGCTTGGAGCTTCTCCCTCCATAACCCTCTTGGACCTTCATTGGATCTTCGCCGCCTCGATCCTCAACATTTCGTGCTTCTACATGAAGTCCTCTAGATCCAACACAATTTGGTGCAAATATACATCCTTTGGGGAGCTTGCTAGGGAGACTATGGGCTTTTGCCTAATGCATGCAGCATCCTCATATTGTTGCATGCACCTTCGAGCCTTGTTGCGGGCATACCCTTTTGAAAACTAGATGACCACATTGATGCAGTTCAACCAATTGCTTTTCGGGTCAAGCCCAGGGGATAAAGTTTCCTTCTAGATCCATTCAATCTCCCGGTAATACACTTGTTCCTGTAGGAAAGACACATTCAATCAAAATGGAGGGGGCCCCAACCTTGGCTTCCTGCAGCATATCATATTTAGAGAAAGAAGTATAGGGGTATGGTCGGAAACTATCACCTCATTTAGGTAGTTTAGACTGCATTTATGCCCCACCCACCAAGCGTTAGCATTGTTGTAAGCCCAATCCAACCTTGCACTTCTCTAGGTGGCTCCTAAGTGGAAATTATGCCAAGTGAATTGCATTGGGGACCTTTAAGTGTGGCCAATTCCTTCAATCCATGATGCATAATTAAGCTTGTCCATGCATTAGCCTCTTCTTTGATCATTCGATTGGAGCCATGGGATCTATCCCTGGAACCCTCTATCATGTTCCAGTCCCTATAAGTATGGTTGGCTTTCCATCCAATTGCCCTTTGGAACCATCTGCACGGTCTCGCTTTGTAAGCAGATACATTCAGGGCGTAAATTGACCCAATGGCAGAGCCTGTGAGATCTTGCCACACAATCTTTGGCTCTAATGCACTTCTATAGTATATTATTGTGCCACTTTTCCCTTTAGTCCGAGCTTCAATGAAGAGTTGGTACCCAATGGGAGAGCCTCCAAGCCTATTTTGCTTTCTTATATGGCTACAATGTTGAGCTTTGTGTCTTCTTATTAGGTTGTAGTAGAGGGTCTTTCTCTTTTCACTACAAAACCCCTTTACATTCCATGACAAAATCTAGATTCTGCTAGAAACCCTATTCATCTTCTTCTTGCATAAGCTCCTCCACTTCATCTACCAAAGAGGCAAAAATGTTTCACTCCACCAATGGGTTGCCTCGCCAAGTTCTTGAGCTTTTGTTTCTTATTTTCTCCTTTCTTCTGCCCAGCCTTATTGTACGAATGGCGGATCATTTTCCTTATCCATGTTTTCCTTATTTTTGCTTTCTTTTCTAGACTGCAAGCCCCATGATATATCAGACTCTGGTGTTGGGGCACCCTAATTGCAACATAGGCTTGGTCAACATGTTTGACAAGCTAGTCTTAGTTCTTTTCAGTTCGTTCCCCTTACTCTAGCCTAGAGATTATTTGCCCATTGGAAGGAGAGGGATAGGCCCTAGCAAAATGACCACATTCTTTACAAACAAAGCACAAGTTAGGAAACACAGAAAATTTGACTTCGGTGCATATTTCAATCCCATTGGTGTTGTATAGCTCTAGAAAGTAAGGGATCTCCTTACTCTGGTTCCAAAGCACACACGCTCTTTTTTGGGCTCGAATTTCACCCGACAGGCATAGCGGCATGTACAATACTCTGCCCAGAGCTTCCACCACCACTCGGACCTCACTCTCCAACCAATCAACAAACTAGAGAAATGCACCCACATTGGACATTTCATCTTGAGGGCGTCCATTGGATCAAAGGTGGGGACCATGGCACTACATACACCAGATTCCCTGAGAAGGTGACGGAGCTTCCCAACACCAACTCTCTATTTGATCCATTTGTACTAGGGAAGCTCTTGCTTAATAGGTATTGGAGAACAACTTAAGAAATTCAAATTCACTTAGAACACGACCCAAAAAGTTTTTTTTAAAAACCTGCCTTATCTAATTGTGCGAACTTGGCTTTGAGTTTAGGAAGGCTAAAGGTTGTAGGGGCTCACAGGATCTTCCTACCCTCCCCCATCAATTTTTTCCTAACATCGTTATACTCCTTCAGACTTGCATTCATATCCTTCTCCACCTCTATCATGTTGATTTCTTGCTTTCGAACTGCACTAACAAAGTCCAATTCCATGGTGTCACCATTAAGCTTGACTGGCTTCCCTTCTCCCTGTGCTCCTTTAGCCATTGGCCATTTGTGATGTTGCATGCATGCAATGGGGAATGCTGCTACTTGTCAGGCAATGGAGGGTATTAATTAAGCACATTGATGGCCCTTTAAAATAGTATCAAAGTGCTCAGTGGTGACAATTTTTGACTCATATTGTTTCCCTCTTTAGATTTGCCAAATTTGTGCGAAATCATCAATTTAATATTTTATATCTTACTACTATATTATCTTGGTTGTAGGTTTGGAAAGCCCCAAACTTTCAGAGGGCTTCTCGAACCTACCTCCTTCCCAAACCTCTCCTTTTTAATTAAAACCCATTTTATCTCATGTTTAATCACTCCCTCTTTATTCCCCCTCCCCTTTTTAATCAAATCACTCTCTTTCTCACATGTAAGCTCTCTCTCTCTCTCTCTCTCTCTCTCTCAATTAAACTTTTCACAAACAATTTCTTTCTCCTCTCTTTTCAATCAAAAGTTTCTCTCTCTCTTCTCCCTTTCTTGTAGCTAGATTTAACTTTTTTATTTAAACTTCCCTCCCTTTTATTCTTTTTTTCCTCCTCTTTTAATTAAATATTTTAAAAATCATTTTTAATATTTTTAATTTTAATTAACATATCTAAAAGCTATACTTTTAAAGAGAGAGGGGGGAGGGAGAGAGAGAGAAGAAGAAGGGGATATATATAAAATTTAAGAGAGTGACAAAGAGAGAATAAAAAGGGAAAAAGGAGGAGAGAGAGAGAGAGAGAGAGAGAGAGAGGAAGAAGAAGAAATAAAGGAAAAAAGAGATGGAGAGAGAATGAAAAGAGAGAAGAGAGAGAAAAAAAGTGAGAGAAGGGGGAGAGAGAGAGAGAGAGAGAGAGAGAGAACAAGGAGATGAGAGAAAATAAACTAAAATAAAAGGCAAAGAGAGAAGGGGGAAAGGAGAGAGAGAGAGAGAGAGAGAGAGAGAGAGAGAGAGAGAAGGAAAAGAGAGAAGAGGGGAAAGAAGAAGAGGGGAGAGAGATAGAGAGAGAAGAAGAAGAAGAGAGAGATTACGAACACATAGAGAAAGCATTATTGAGAGGAAAGATAAAACTTAAAAGATATAAAATAATTTAAAGAGAGAATGAAGAGAGAGATAGAAGAGGAAGAAAAAAAGGAAAAAGAGGAGAGGGAGAGAAGAAAAAGAGAG
Source organism: Lygodium microphyllum (assembly GCF_053477565.2). Taxonomy (NCBI): domain Eukaryota; kingdom Viridiplantae; phylum Streptophyta; class Polypodiopsida; order Schizaeales; family Lygodiaceae; genus Lygodium; species Lygodium microphyllum. Next base: position 128,983,409 of record NC_141156.1, read on the forward strand.
GAGAGAGGGGGAGAAGAAAAGTTAGAGAGAGAGAGAACAAGGAGATGAGAGAAAATAAGCTAAAATAGAAGAATGAGGGAGAAAGAGAAAGAGAAAAAAATAGACATAGGGAATTAGGGGGAGAGAGTGAGAGAGAAGAAAAAAATTAGAAACAAAGGGGAAAAGAGGAGAAATGGATTATCGAACAAAGTTGCCATGTGGTGGGCAGAGCGAAGTTGCCGCAAAAAGTGGCCGCTGGTATTGTTTATACTAGCTCTCCACAGCACTAGGACTTATGCAAGTGTAGATATGTAGGGTACCTTTAAAGAGATAGTAATTAAATAAATATTAAATAAATAATTTTTATTTATAAAAATATTTAAATGATAATTAAAATATAAATAATTCCATATATTTAATAAAAATCATTAATAAAAAATTAAATTAAATTAAAACCTTCTAAAGAGAAGGTGCATGTCGTCACAAAGAATGAATTCTCACTAATGATAGCTAACTTGTGTACTACAAAAAGGGGTGGGCCACTACATATGGTCACATGGCACAATGGCCACATGCAGTGGCCCATCCCTCTTTCTGTACAAGGGGTAACGGTAAGGTCTCTCCCCTCCCATCCCCCCAAAAACAAAGCATTCCTAAAAGTATTCCCTCCCCCGTCTCCCTCCCCCCCCTCTCTCTCTCTCTCTCTCTCTCTCTTTATGCACATGCACCATAGAGATTGTAGATTGGTGATTGCTCCTATTGTATTCTTATAGTAGCAAGTCATATTGGTTCAGCAAGAGTGGATGTTGTGTTGGAATACACAGTCATCTTCTTCTTGTTCACGTCCTCTCTCTCTCTCTCTCTCTCTCTCTCTCTCTCTCTCTCTCTCTCTCTCAAATTTCCTTGTGCATGCACACGGGATGCACACGTGTGCGTGCACACACACACACACACACACACACACACTCTCTCTCTCTCTCTCTCTCTCTCTCTCTCTCTCTCTCTCTCTCTCTCTCTCTCTCAAAGCAATACGTTAGGAAACATTTTATATTTTTCTAGCTTCTTTTAAATTTATGTGCACTTGCAGATAAAGATTGCCACACACAATTACTTCATGCTCCAACTTCCTCTACACATATGCTTTAAATTGCAACAATAGTACAATATATCAGCATTGTGGATACTAATATATGGACCTAAGAATTGCAAATCAAAATTAAAAACTACAATCAACACTATGGATACTAACCTTGGAGAAGCTCCCAAAAGCACTCAAACATTGACAATGGTGTTCCTTTTGTAAAGATTGGACGTAGATGCATGGTGGAGGCTGGCATGGAGTATCATTAATGCAGCTTCATGTTCACTCTCATATGATCGACTTCATGTTCATTATTGTAATATCTGTCTATATCTATAATCTCCCCTCTTGTGTCTTGCCTAATCAACATGCCAATTAAATGGCTACAGTAATAACATTGCTATATTTTAGTCCTCCCCCTCTTGTACCTCGCCTATGTTTGGGCTAGACCTTAGAAGACCTTAGAAGAAGTCATTTTAGTAATATGTATGGTCTTTTCTCTATTTTGGATGTTTGTCTATTTTGATGATTTTTGGAATCTTGAAAATGGAAGGTCGGAGCTTTTCATAGCACTCCCGGGATTTAGTTATGTTCGCGTGTATGTTCATGCAAATCATTATGTAACTATGGCGGATTTCTAAATAGGAGAAGTAGATGCAGTCTGTCAATTTGTGTTGTCTTATTTTCTCTATTCTTATTGATTGTGTAGTTCATATCTGAGTGTAGTGAGATAAGCAGTGATGTAGAAAGTGAAATGCTTGTGATGTGAAGATGAAAGTTTAGTATGAACTATGATTTTTCCCATTTGCCAGATAGAATGTCAAAATGTCATTTGAACTATCAAAAATTGTGTAATTGCTGCTTGGCTGTGTAAGCATAATACACTGGCAATCATAGTGTTTATGAAGGGTGTTCATGGTTGAGTTTGATCTCTTTTGTGAGAGGGAAGAGTGCCATGATGAGCAGTAGTTTTGGGGGTAGTTACATTGGCGGTTATGTTTTTTTTGGAAGTTAGATGCTGAATGATATTTCGTTCTTGAGAATTCATAGCAACCTATTCACCCATATTTCATGTTGAGATATTAGCAATCACACCTAATGTAGCCTCTTTGTATGAGGCAATTTGGGATGAAGACATGCAAGCTGCAGGAATCCTAGATGCACAGAAAGGGAAAATTGTACCCATCCAACAACTATAAAGCATTGTACTTGACTACCACTTTTCATATGGAATGAATACATGATGATGCTTTTCTTTATCAGTTAGTGTCACTCTTGTACTTGTCAGCCCTACACAAGATTGTGTTTATGAGTCCAAGCTTCCATCTTGGAACCTAATTCACTTGTGTAACAGTTGTGGTCTTTAGTCAATGCCATCATGAGTTTAGCATATGCTTACAAGCTGCCATAGCCATGCTCTATATCCCACATATTTTAACTTGGTATCAGAGCCTAGTCGAGCATGGCACTGCTTCTCCAACTCCATTCTACTCTCATCTAGCTCAGCTTGAGCTTAGTCCATTGAGCTTAGTCCAACTAGGGTTAAGTCTAGGAGCTCATCTCCTACTCCTTCTTCTCCATTTTGACCTTGTGGCAGCCATAGCCACCCTGCACCTATCCTGCTTCAAGCTCTTAGATCTCTTCAACCAAACAAGATCTTGACAAGCTTTTTTCTGGAGAAATGTAGTCCTGCTCCTGGAGCTCCTCTCTATCACCTTAGAGCTCAACATTAGGCCATTTCAAGCTTAGCATTGTGATTCTACATAGTTGCTGCCCTGTGTGTCTGCCATATCCAGACAGACCTTGCCAACTTTGAGGAGATAGATCTTGCAATAGAGGGCATAACTCTTCATGTTCTCTTCCAAAAGTTGTTATTCTACTCAAGGCACTTCAGTGTGGCACAAAAATCAACGTGATCAATGCAAAATAAGCCCAACATTTTGAAAATTCAACGTAGCTCACTTTCACTAAAGCTCATTTTTTACTTCATCTACTCACTGATTCCACCACACTGAAGGCTCTGTCACTCAGTTTTGAAGGTACCAGCATCAAATCAAGGAAGGGAAGATTTGGTTTGGAAGATCTTGAAGGCTTGGAAGTTTTTTGAAGAACATCAAAGTTTAAACTAGTATCTTTTGATACTACACTGCCATTGCTTGTGTCTTTTGACATATACAAAGATCAACTCATTGCTCATTATTCTCTGTCATTTGAAGCTAATTCTTTAATACAAGAATACCAAGCATGAATTTTTTTTATGTGGATGCCACTCATGGGAAGTAACATGATTATTGTTACTCATTTATACGACATTGGAAAAATGTGTATTCTACTTACAGGAACACATGAAGTTGCTTACATCAAAGAGCAATTAATGAATCCATTTGAAGATTTTGAAGTTATTTCTGCTGCCTCAAAGATTGTACCTTTGCTTGAGGGGGACCATAAAGACAAGAACCAGATGACTAAGTGGCAAGCAAAGTGATCAGCAAGTACATGATAAAAAAGAACAAGCTGGACTACTCTGATAAGAAGACCTACAATGAATTGAAGATCTATGTCAAAAGTAATGCTGAAAATTGCAAGGGCATGCCAGCCCTTAATCCTATTTTTACTGACATTTTTAGCCGTGTAATGTCTAGCCCAAATGTCTTTATCATAAGCTTGTAAACTCCTCATGTAGCCTTGTACTACAGCCTTTGTAAGGCCCCTCTATAGCCTTTAGATGACCATCATGTTTGTGGTACCCACACTTAGCCTTTTCTGTGATAGCCTCTGATGTTTTGCCACATTTTTGGTGTGCCCACACTTTGCAGGTGTTACTTTCACTAAAGCCTCTACACACTTTGCACTTTTTGGTTGTGATTGAGGAGGGGTGTTGAGATATTAGCAATCACACCTAATGTAGCCTCTTTGTATGAGGCAGATTGGGATGAAGACATGCAAGCTGCAAGAATCCCATATGCACAGATTGGAAAAATTGTACCCATCCAACAACTATAAAGCATTGTAGTTGACTACCACTTTTCATATGGAATGAATACATGATGATGCTTTTCTTTATCAGTTAGTGTCACTCTTATACTTGTCAGTCCTACACAAGATTGTGTTTATGAGTCCAAGCTTCCATCTTGGAACCTAGTTCACTTGTGTAACAATTGTGGTCTTCAGTCAATGTCATCATGAGTTTAGTCTATGCTTACAAGCTGCCATAGCCATGTTCTAGATCCCGCATATTTTAACTTTTCACAAGGTGGGCAGCAGGCAGTGAGGTGTGCAGCAACGTGCAGAAGGGCATGAAGGTGGTGAAGATAGTGGGATGCAAAGTGAAAATTTGGAGGATGAGTCAGATTAGCGTGTAGAGGAATTGGAGGATATAGAGAATTATGGAGGACTTTTCAATGAACCTAGAGGAGTTGGGCAATTGGATCCGACTTTTGTAGGAGTAGTTTTGCAGCAAGCATTTGTGGTGAGAAGTTTGCAGTTTGACCCTTTGGGAATTTGAAGATGCATACCAATATGTCCTTTAGTACATACAACATCAACATTATCCAGCAGGGCATTTGACCCCAAATACGCAAAGGAATATGGCAACAGCGGCTAGAGTGGATTTACATGTCAAGTTTGGGACCTTTTCCAGAAGTCCAAACAAGACCCCGATTGCCACATAGCTCAATTTGAGACAAGGTGGCAGGCCAGAGGATTTGACAGAGTGTATGACGCGCAAGCCAAGATGCGAAAATTCCAAGCAACACTTGAGGGAAGAGCCATGCAGTGGTTGAGAAATTTCAATATAGGACATTTTGCAGATTATGCAGCATTAAGGGATGCATTTTTTAATAGATTCCAAAAGGAGAAAACTCCGAATGATGTGCTAATAAAAATCAAAGGGATTAAGTAGAGGAAAATGTTTATGGAGGATTACACTAAAAAATTCAATTAGTATTTGAAGAGGCTTACAAATGCAGAAAGGCCTACAAATGAAATGTTGGCTGGATATTACATGCATGTTCTATGGAAAGAATTGCGGAATGCAGGGCGTCCGCCAGGCTCAATTCCAAGGCACACCTTTAGTAGTCCATCAGTAGGTTTTCCAAATGATGCCACTGCCTGGTGCTCTCTTGGAGTATCACAGGGTTTGTCACCTAGACCCTACTGAGTCTACATCGCAATGGAAGAGTTCTGGCTAAACCCACTAGGATTGCCTTAAATTTCTAGGTTCCTAAAATGAGTCGGGTCTCCTAACAGCCAGCTAGCATTAGTAAATTTCGAGTTTCCACTTCCTACAAGATGCTCAAACTACAGTGGACTTTCCATTGCACTTGGTTCAAAGAGAATGGGAGACAAAGGGGAGTGCGATACGTCAACCCTCCTGCCCATAAGGCTAAATCCCATTTTGCCTCCCTAAAACAATGCAATGTGGTTCTACCTAGTGACTAGCTAGTAAATTTATCATTTTCCTACTTTTATCCTTGATTTAGAAAAGCTCCCAGCTAACCGGGATCACCCTACCGTTAGACGAGACCCATTAGGGGTCATGCCATAAGATCAAATGAGAATGATTGAGATTAATATTCAACATGCATCCAATGTTTCGGACTCCTATTACCTACTTGGACTCATGCATCCTCTCAAACAAGTGGATAGGATTCAACAAGAGGCTTAATGGGAGAGAATGAGAGCCAAGAATCGGTTACCTTGTGTTGTTTGATGAAGATTGTAGCCACTAATACCACTTCAGTCCTTCATGAGAGCTCCAATTTGATCCCGAATGCTTCATAGCTCCAAAATGGTTATGCTCCGTCAAGAAGAGAGGAATTCAAGCCTGGGGGATAGGGATTCTTCCATGGGGGAAGGGCATTACTTGCATAGATTGATCAAGAGAAGGATTCCTTCCAAATGGGCACTCCATAATGCCTTTTTGCTTCCAAGAAGCCTTCAAATCTTGAGAATGAGCTCCAATGTGGCTGTAGCTTGGAGATAGGATGGCTCAGGACCTTCCCATGAAGAGCTCTTGCTGAAATTGAAGCTCTACTTCCATAGCCATGGCTTCCCACAAGTGCATGTCTTCAAATCTTGCTTCTAATCTTCTTCCTGTGCTTCTTGATGGCCAAATCTTGATCTACGCTTGAAGAGGGAACCCCCGAGACCAAGAAAATACCAAAATCTTCAAGATTCTTGAGCTTGATGCCAAGCTTTCATGGCTGCCATGGATATTTCGGGTGAGGAAAAGCCCCCGATGCCACACGAGATGGCAAGACAAAAAAGGGGTGACCCCCCCTTGCCATCAAAGACCCTGAAGGGGTGCACAACCCGGCCAGGGGGGGAGGGGGGGAACTTTGCCCACCTCCCGGTGATCTAGATCCCAAAACGTGTTTGCAAGTGCAGGTACTTCTTGGGAAATTGAGAAATTGACTTGGCATGATGGAATTTTGATGACTATGGCATGACACACTCTTGTGTGCATGGGATGCATGGATGTACCTCAGCAAAGGTATCTTTAGATACATGTAGCTATGTATGCAGTGATATATGGGAATGCATTGCTTTACTTGGGTTGAAGATGGATGTATGTATCATTGGATACACCTATGTAGTCATATATGCAGCAATGGCAGTGATTACGCATGTATGAGAGCCTATCTTGTTTGATATGGTCATGGGAATGCTTATTCTTATGCTCAGTAATGCTGAAGTGATGCCAAACATGCTAAGGAATGTTCAAGTGATGCATGATGCCAAGCAAATAGTGAATCCCATAGTGCAATAGAAGGGGAGCCCAATTTCAGCCCTCTGGTGATTGTTTTAGGGTGTTGAAGACAAACTACTTGCATTTGCAAAGGCGTTGCCACTCCCAAGAATTGAGGTGTTGACCTTGGAGAGTACCTTTAGGCCTTGCCAAGAACCCCACTTAGTTTTGGATACCCACTTGGATCATACCAAATACCTACAGCCCAAAATATGCCTTTCCTTGGCGTGGATAGGGTGCTGGACTGCATAGAACAGTCCCAGATTTTTTATTACAAAAATTTCCGTATAAAACTTGTGGATGCGTGCCTATGCTCATCTCAAAGAGGGCATCACTGCCTCCGTTTTGAACAAAAAAGTAAGTCAATCGGAGTTGTCTAGCTCTAGTTATAGCCAAAACAGTGACCTATGGTCTCACGGGACTTCACCTAGACATGGCAGGTAACAGGGGGAAAAACAAAGCAAATGAAGATGTTCAGCAATAAGGGATGCGTGCACCCTGAGGGATGACACCAACTTTGGGATTGAAGAGGAAGACCTCTCTGGGAAGTCTTAGTGCACTCAATCATACCCTCAGTTCACACGAGATTGGAAGGTCAAGCTCAAATGGTGACGGAGATGCGCCAAATGACCTCTACCATGGAAGCAATTGTAGCCAAGTTCTCAATGTGGATGGATTCCCAAATGAAAGGCAAGGAAAAAGAGGATAGACCAAGCATGAAAGCTAAAAGAGTGACCATCCCATCCATGAATGCAACAACCTATGCAAGTACCCAAGGTATTTTGGGAAGAATGGGCACTCCCAACATCAGCTTTAAGCAAGGAGAGCACTCACAAAGGCATGAGGAGCCCATAAACAATGGGATGAGGAGTAACTCTCAGCCACCACCCGCGCCCATGCCACCTATGCGTACTCAGTTGTCTTTTGGAAGGAATCACTCAAACAATGGGTCATTTCTTGGCAGCCCAATGGATCAGCTCCACTTTGGGTATATGGGACAGCCCCCCAACCATGAAAGGGAGTTGAGAGACAAAATCATTTTCTCAAAGTTCAATGGCTAGTCGTCCTCCCCGGCTGAATTAGAAGAATGGCTCTTGAAGCTTGAAGACTAGTTTGACATAATGCCAAGAAATGACGATCAAAAGATACACTTTGCCACGATACACTTAGAGGGCTTTGCCCACACGTGGTGGCGGTACATAAAGAGGGAAAATCAGCAGCTTGTTGACACTTGGGATGCACTCAAAGACCTTATGATTCAAGTCTTTGTATCTACGATTGAGAAGGAGAAGCTTGTAAGGCAATGGTATGGTTTAGAGCAATGTGGGATGATGGTGCGTGACTACACAAACCAAATCCTTAATCTCACAATGTATGTTGAGTCCATTAGTGACGATGCAAAGCTTCACAAGTACATTTATGGTTTGGATCCCCAACTCTCGGCTGATGTTTCAGCCCAAATCCCATCAGATTTGTTCAAAGCTATTGAGTTGGCTAAGAGGTACTCTCGTAAGTACCGCTGAGATGCTTCATTTCAGCATGGACAGCAAAGAGATGCTTCCCAAACAATAATTTTAGGACTGCAAACCAAGGAAGAGCTGATAATAGACAAGGGGACAGCAGGGGTAAAAATGCTTTAGCTTTTGGTAGTCAACTCTCTATCCTGATGGACCTCTACAAAGAGAGGAAAGAAAAAGGACTTTGCTTCAAATGCGGGGAAAAGTATACAGCCGAGCATGCATCTAAATGTGCTTATAGGAATGCAAAAGCAAGGGTACATAGCATGTTGGTCTTTGATGAATCTGATGAGGATCATGAGGATGCAAGTGCCTTTGCAATCACGGCCAAAAATGATGAGGTTGAAGAGAAATGTGGGCAAGAAGAATTCTTTGACCCGGCTGACACCTTTCCATTTGACCTCGGCGGTCATGTAGATGTAAATATGGGTGACAAGAATGGCTCACATTCTACTGCCACAGTTTGTACTATCTCCTTGGATGCTTGGACAAGATCTAAGATCCCCAACACTCTTCATCTTCAAGGCAAGATTCACGAGAAAGATGTATTTGTATTGGTAGATAGTGGTAGCACACACAGTTTCATAAATAGAGCAGTCATGGACAGGATGAAATGTTTTGTCTCTGATTTACAGCAACTAATGAGGGTGCAAGTGGCCAATGGGAGTGAGCAAATTGGTACTCATGTATGCCCAATTGTACCTATTAAGCTTGCTAAAAATTATGAGCAAAAAGTGGATTTGTTTGCACTCAATATGGGGCCGATAGACATTGTGTTGGGCTATGATTGGCTAAAAACTTTGGGCACCATTTCCATGGATTTTTCATTGTTGTACATGCAGTTTTTCAGGGCTGGACAGCTTGTTCACCTGCAGGGAATTAAAAATAGTAGTGAATTTCAACTTATTATAGCCAAACAGCTCAAGAAAGAGTTCAAGAAATGCTCCCAGATTTTTGTGCTACAATTAAACAAGGAAAATGCAGATCAGTCCCGAAAAATGCATGATAATTCAGTCCTTAAAGCTCTACTTGCGGAGTATGGTGACTTGTTTCAATTACCTATAGCATTACCTCCCAAGAGAGCGGTTGATCATCCCATTGATTTGGAGACCCACTCCAAGCCGGTCAATAAACCCCCTTATAGGTTGTCCAAATGTGAAAGAGAAGTGGCCAAGCAGGTCAAAGATTTAGTAGATATGGGATTCATTGAGCCTAGCTCATCCCCTTTTGCATCACTTGTCTTGCTGGTCAAAAAGAAATATGGCACTTTTAGGATGTGCATTGATTATATAGATCTGAATAAGATCACTATCAAGAATAGATACCCTATTCCTAGGGTGGACAACATGTTAGATGAGTTGAAGGGAGCTAAGTATTTCACAAATATTGATTTGAGATCCGGCTACCATCAGATGGGCATGTGTGAAGGGGATGAGATAAAGACTCCATTCAAGACTGGTCATGGGCTCTATTACTTCTTAGTCATGCCCTTTGGCTTGACTAATGCACCAGCCATGTTTCAGAGCCTCATGAACAAAATACTTCAGCCTTACTTATTCAAATTTGTATTGGTATTTTTCGATGACATCCTCATTTATAGTCACTCAAAGGAAGCTCATCTTATGCACATGAGGCAGATATTTGATATACTTAGACAGCATGGACTCTTTGCTAAGGAGACAAAGTGTTCGTTCATGCAGACTGAGGTTGAGTACTTGGGACACATTGTCAGTGAGGCAAGCATTAGAGCTGACCCAAAAAAAGTGCAGTGTATCAGAGATTGGTCCACACCTACAAATACTACCTCTTTGAGAGGATTCTTGGGTCTCTCCTCATTTTACCGCAGATTCATTGGGCACTATGCCACTATTGCAGCCCCTCTCACTGATAGGCTGAAGAAAGAAGCATTTTTCTGGGATGCATTAGCAGATAGAAGCTTTAATCAGCTGAAAGATTTGCTTATTTCAGCCCCTATCTTGGTATGCCCTGATTTTTCTAGGGAATTCACCATTCAGTGTGATGCCAATGGGAGAGGAATTGGTGCAGTCTTGCTGCAAGAACATGGGGTCATAGCTTTTGAGAGCCGAAAGCTGGCAGAAAATGAGAGGGTTATGAATGTCTATGATCAAGAAATGCTAGCCATCCTTCATGCCATCAAGAAATGGCATCATTATTTGTATGGCAGCCGGTTTAGAGTGAAAAGTGACCATAGAGTACTCAAGTACTTCTTGTCTCAATCAAATCTGACTCTGAAGCAGAGGAGATGGGTAGCCACCTTACAGAACTATGACTTTGACATCACCCACACTCATGGAAAGGACAATGTAGTGGCTGATTACCTGTCTAGGATGTGGGCATGTAAAGTCTCTGCTATCATGGAGTTACATAGTGATTGGATACATGAGCTTCAGGAGGCTTACATGTTAGATGTTGATTTCAGCAATGTATTTTAGAAATTACAACAAGGACAATGTGTGGAAAACTCTTCATATCAACTAAAAAATGGGCTTTTATGGTATAATGGCCGAATTGCCATCCCTCATACCTCCCCATTCAAGCAGAAAATCATGTAGGAGATGCATTCAGGCCCTATAGTTGGTCATTTGGGAGTCTTTAAGACCTATGACAAAATTGCTAAAAGATTTTATTGGAAGGGCCTTTGGAGAGATGTGAAAGACTTTGTCTTGGGCTGCGTGCCTTGTCAGCAAAACAAGGACAGCACCTTAAAACCAGCTGGTTTACTTCAGCCATTGCCTATGCCTAAAGGCAAGTGGACACACATCACTATGGACTTCATTACCAGCCTATCGGTGACCAAGAAAGGTTAGGACAACATCTATGTAGTTGTGGACAGACTCACAAAGACAGTCCATTTCATTCCCACAAAGACTCAGTATAATGCTTCTCAAGTAGCCACCCAATTCATGGAATCGAAGATAGTGATAAATGTCATTTTCAGCTTGTCTTGCTCTATAATCGCCATTTGATTATACCCTGCAAAGCAATCCATGAACGAATATATTTCCCTACCCGCCAATTGATCTAAAATTTGGTCAATAAATGGCAACGTGTAGTAATATTTAACAGTCTATTTATTTAGATCTCTAAAGTCTACACAAAGGCATATTATTATTCTTCTTTCTAATCAGAACTGGTGAACACCATTCAGTATGCTGAACAGGAAAGATCAAACCCGCTTTTTGCAACTTTTAAAGCTCCTCAAATAGCCCGTCCCTTAGTTCAAAAGGCATAGACCTTACTTTTTGTTGTACAGGGCGGGTACCTTCCTTTACAGGAATGGTATGCACAGCCAGACTTGGAGGAATACCCCTAAGTTTGTCATAGCTACAAGCAAAGATGTCGCGAAACTCCTGAATCAGAGACACATTGTCCTCTCTCTCTTCTAAACTAAGCATAGAATCTAATTTGATTGGCCGTGAATCATTAGGAATGCCAAGGTTCAACTCAATAGTGTCCGCATCTCTTATTCAATCTTGAGGCTCTATCGGCTCATTCAAGGTTATCTAATAAATATTCACTATCGTGGACCCTTCTTTAGATCCATCACTCGATGACATCTCATTACCAGATGGATCATCTACTGTTTCTAGTTCAGTAGAGGATATAGGAGCTCTCTCACTCTGAGGAGACTCTAGATAAGCATCCACTATTACATGATGGGCACCTTGACCTAGAATCACTTGACCAACTCGTATATCAACTTGATAGTCTATCCGTAGAATCCATGACCTGCCTAGCAAAACTCGATAGCTAGAGCGTCCTGCAAACCCTATTACCCTAAAGCCTAGATAGCATTCCATGCTCACAACTATAATGTGGACTTTAGTGATGCAACCTTCCGGTTGTCTTACCCTATCATCAGCCATCCTAAGAAGTGTGGAGTCGTCTTTTTGGATCTCTAGACCTAACCTCTCCATCAAATCTGAACTCATGATATTGATGGAGGATCCAGTGTCCACGATAGCGTGCTCGACTAATATTCCATCTACATACGCTGGAACCCTAGGGCAATACTTTTCAGCATGATCGAACTAATCTTCTCCCACTCTAGCTATGCCACCCAAAGGTTCTACAATATACCCTATACATAGGATTTTCTTGAATTCCTTGCATACTCCTGGAGAAAGTTTAATCAATTGTAGGAGATTTACGTCTGGTTACTTCGCAAAGAGAACTTGCTAGGTCAAAGTTGTGGTAGTTAGCCAAAGTTCTCTTCCCGCACCAAACCATTTTGTCCTTTGGTCTTTCAATTGGCTTTGGTGCCTCTTTTTTAGCCTTTACCTTCTTTCTTGGCAATGCTTTATCCTTCTCAGTATCACCTTTACTACCAACAAGTCTTACAGGTCCACCCTCCATATCCGGATTTAGGACTCACTTTTGCCTAGCATCTTGCTTAGGGCTTCCCTCAACAAGTTTTACAATTCCTTTGTCACCCTCTTTGATCTTTTGACCTCTTATTACGGCTCATAGATTAGAAGTTTCAGCATCATTGACACATTCAGCCTCAATAAGGCTGACTCCACTACCATGCGGCAACTCCTCTACAGTAGCCTTTCCTCGTTGCAGTATTTGTCTTGGTCCCTCATCTTGCTGGAGATTATTCCCTTGTGCGCGATGGTTAAGTGGACCTGGTTGTTTACTCCCTTATTGGAGAGAACTGATCTTACTCTAACAGGTAGTAGCTAAGTGGCCAGAATTTCCGCAAATATTGCATTTGACATTCGGGCAATTCCTAGGGAAATGTTGGCCACCACACCACTTACAGCTGAATCTTGAGAGGGCACCGACATCGACTCCATATCAAATTCTGCTGCTTGCTAAGAAAATTGATGTCCACTGCTATTTGTCTATATTCTTCAAAAATCATATTGGTATAGTGCTTCGTCATGTCCTTAACTTTGCCAAGGACATTAGAGGCACTCAACTCATAGCCTCGATCAGCTATCTGTTGTCCCATCGGTTTAACTACTTGATTAGGAATTGGCCGCTGACCTACTGGGACAACATTAGGATTCATTGTTTGGCTTCCACCACTATTTTAGTGAGGCCGCTTGACCAGCCATGGGCATAGTCATACTAGGAGGGGCTGGTAACATAGGCAAATTCGGCATGATACTCCCTCTCCCATTCGCATTTGACATGGGATCACCTTGACTCTCATTGGTCAAGGCCAAATTATTACCATTGCAATTTATCCTTGGTGCATAAGCTACTTGCAAGTGCAACTCTACTCCTTCTGCTTGGGTAATAGCAGTGTCAATGTCGGCCAAAGAGACACTACTAAGCTGTACTTGGATATTGAAATCCAATCCATGTAGGAAATATTGCAACTGTGCAGCCACTTGAATGGGAATATAAGTATTAATTTTTCAAAGAACTTGCTTTAGTTTCTTGGCATAGGCCTAGATATTCTCATTTGGCTCTTGGCGTGTTACATTCAAGACACGTAACCAATACTGTCCACCCTTCTCAAGAGCATAGTCTCTATGGAAAGCCATAAAGAATTGGGCACTGTTAGTTATGGTTTCAGCTTCTAGACCGTGATACCACACAGCGGCTCTTCCTTTAATGTCATATTAAAGAAAATCATTAGGTGTCCGTCTTGGATTCGAGTTCTCCATCTTCTTCTGTTAACCCATGAAAAATGGGCAATGTTGCTCCTAATGCTAGTAAATCTGGTGTACTTGCTGGAATTGTGATGGGTTGTGCCATGGCTACAACCAGATTGGTAACATGAAGTTGTGTAGGTAAAACTACACCCCCACTTGTTGTGGGTTGATTAACTGGAAGTAGGGAAGTATTAAGACTTCCACTTGCACTCGAAGAGCTAGTCATAACACTTAGGTTACTAGAACCACTGCCACTTATGTGTAATGGGCTGCTCCTTTGAGGAGAATAGCATCTTACAATCTCCAACCACCACCATCTAGCCATCTCAGCACGTTCTGATTTTTGTATTTTGACTTGACAATCCTTGTGAGAGGACATAAACCAAATATTTGGTCCCTAAAAACCCTAGATTTGAGAACCACCACTTGTTGGTGGCTCTCGGTAGACACACGACTGATGGGACCTAAAATGGGCAAAGCACTAGCCGGACCTCTGACATGCACAAGACAACCCCATGGCCTCGCGGTCAGGAGCATCTACAAGACACATTGCCCTGCCATCCTACGTACATTTTGCATTTGTATCATGTTTCTAGTCTAACCCTTAACCTTCTCAAACTCCTTAGAGAGAGACCCTACACATTTTGGTGTAATCCACCACGTAGAACAATGTAGGAGGCACCCCTTGGCTGATTGCCATGGCCCCTTTGCGACCCTCCTACACCTTGGGGATTGGCTCCTCAATGCGTAGCTAACACATATAACACATACGAAAGAGACTCCACTCTTGGTATCAATATTATATCGTTCTAGGAATGTACCACTCCTCACTTACTTGTCCCCTTGGATCCACCGTCTAGAGCTACAACTTGGGTGCCTTATTCTCTCAAACATGGGTCATTTATACTTCAACCAATTGCTATGCATACCAGGAATAGATACCATGTGTATGATTCATGCAATGGTGAATACCTTATTATGCACAAACAATTATGGTTTAAAATCATCCTATGTGTTGTGCCAAAACAACCCTTTTAATGAATTTTTGCTAATACGCAATGCTTCGTTATAGGAACATAGCACCAAGGCGAACCTCGTGCTGCTAGATCCATTATTTTCAAATAAACTGCATCCTAAATGTTATGCATAAAGAGAACAATTAGACTTTGCATTATTTTAGTATTTAAACTATTGTATAATATCATCCTTCCCCTCACCGTTTAAATTTTGCTGCGGTGCATATGTGTAGAGGTTCTTTTATGTCATTTTTTAATTTAAAATCAATAAATACACACTTTAACACAAAGGACAAGGGCCACAATGAGGCTTAACCTCATGCTTCGACCCCGTCAGACATTCACATACATAGATCCCCTTTTTTTTTCGAACGCAAAAAACCCATTTTTCTCTATTTTTCCTATTTATTTTTAATAGAAAATGGGTATTTTCTACTTTTTTTCTTATGATTGATCATTAGAACTGAAACTCAGCATTTTTCCTTAATGACCCCATGTCCACTCATTTTTCCCCACTCAAAATCAAAGAAACTATCAATTTTCATCAAAACTAGTGTTTTTAAGGGCTTTGAAAATTTATAATTGCTGTAAATCAATACAAGTTCTGCATAACAGTGCTTGCAGCCCTCAAACATAATGCAAGGAACATTCAAATAAAATTTCATTCCATGTGCACACCATTTAGACCATGAACAATAAAAAACAAGCAAAATTCTTTCATAAAATAGAGCATACCGCCTTTTTGCGTGTTTTGGGTTTTTTGAATATTTATTTGGGACTATGTATCAACCAACCAGCCATGGATTTTAGCATGGATCCTCAGCCTTCAGCCTCCTCAGCCTCTTGGAACAATCTGGTGCCTCCTGGACAAGCATCCATCTCCCGATTCTCTTCTTGATTCTTGCCACATGAAGTGCCTCTTAAGGGGAGAGGGAGGGAGGAGAGAGAAATACTTAATTTTGATCTCCACAACCAGGCAGCCAATGGAGGATTGGAGACCGGTGATGAAGAGTGAAGATAGAGTGTAGTTCATTCATTAGATCAGTTGGGGGGGTTGTTTTTGCAGCCCCCATAGCCCATCTCCATCATCAAATGGATTCATGGAGCCCTCATTCTCTGGACGTGAAAAAAACAATGCCCCCCCTCCCCACAAATTCTTTTTTTTTTGGGCTCCCAAAGGGAGCCCCCAAAAGTCATGACTTTTGGGCCCCCTAAATCCTATTTACACTTGGCCTTTGGCCCTTGGCCTTTCGGGCATCCCCATTTCCCCGTTTGGTATCTAATTCA
Source organism: Lygodium microphyllum (assembly GCF_053477565.2). NCBI lineage: Eukaryota > Viridiplantae > Streptophyta > Polypodiopsida > Schizaeales > Lygodiaceae > Lygodium > Lygodium microphyllum. The sequence continues at coordinate 128,999,668 of NC_141156.1, forward strand.
TAGTCCGAAAAATCCTGGGCATCTGTCTTGAAGTCATCCACTGTTGGGCATCTCTTAAGGTTTCGTCTGACATGCCAAAAAATTATGAAAATTCACCAACTATCGTTGAATGGGTCTTTTAAGCACGTTCGGGCATTGCCGCTTAAAATCGTATTGATTGCAACCACCGCCTTCGACGATGTCTATTTTTCCCCTAAAACTTGGTATTTTTGGCTATTCTTAAGCACTTCTTGGCATAAAAAATAGTCCATCACTAACCCTAACCCCTCCAAAGGCTGCTATATAAACAACCTAATGTACACACTCACAGTTGAGGAGAGTGTACTAGTTGTACTTTGAACAATTGACTAAACAAGATCTTATTCTTGTACTTGAGCTTTCTCTCTCCCCCTTGTGTACACTCTCTCATGCTTTCAACTCTAATTTGCAACATGGTATCTTAGCCTCCTCTAATCCTTTCAACTGCCTCTATCCTCAACTTCACTAAGTGCACATGAGCATTTATCATCTTCATCTTTTCCTTCTTACCTCCATAGCCCAAAATTTGACCCCTTGACCTTGGAGGGCTTGGTCAAAACAAAGGAGCTTGTATCTTGCTCAGCATACTTTTGGGAAGTTGTGCCTCAACTCCTTGCACAGCTGCTTATCATGTGAAACATCGACATCATCCACATTAGAAGGCAGCATTGTAAAAAACGCAGAGACGGGCACAGATTTGGGTCGAGATCAGTTCGTATTGCTATGCACACTACAAAAGGTGCAAACATGGTGGGATTCTTAGGGGCAATAGTAGCCCCTCAAGTGAGCTTCCTAACCCTAAAAGGGTTCGACGAAATTCCTTCTCTGGTGGCCACACAAAGGCAAAACCTAACTGCCTGTTTCTTGGTAGCCATAGCCAAACATCGAGCTTTCTTCATATTTCAATTTTTTCACACTACTGCTATCACTAATAGTGATTCTAATCATTGATTGATCTTCTCCAAAGTTAGTTGAAGATTTGAAAGCTCTATTTTAAAGTCTCTTACCCTCAGTGGACCTCCTTAGTTCATCAAACAATCCACATTTCACATCTCAAGTGGCATAAACTTTGAGATGAGTGCTTGTAACCACTAATATTGAATTTTACAATCATGTTGCTAGCTAGATATTGACTCAATCTGGTGTTTTTATCAGAAAATTAAATCCATCAAGTGCTTTATGTCATTAACCTCTTCTTGCTTGGTTGTAAGGCTATGTGTACAACTATAAACACATAGACCATAGACCATCCTATCTTTCATCATAAACATGTGTTGCTTGCTATCATAGAGTGTATTTCAGTTTACATATCCTGGTCTTTCAAATTTGCAAGTGATTCTTGTATTGTTGTAAGGCTATGCGTACATTGAAAAACACATATACCATATCCTAATATTAGTTTGCTACTGGTAAATCAAAGATATGGATATTATTGTACTTTCCTCAGATTCATCTCATAGCATAGAGTTGATTGATAAGCCGTGATCCACCAAGAACTCCTCTAATAGGCCACATTATCAGGAAGAGCCTGAAGTCCAGTCAAAGCTCACCTCCTTGAAACCTAGGAAAACAAATATGATGGAACCCTGGGACAATGCTTTTCAACATGCTCAAACCAATCTTCTCCTACTCATGCTATGCCCAAAGGTTCTACAATATACCCAATATGCAGGATTTTCTTGAATTCCTTGCGTACTCCTAGAGACAATTTAATCAATTGTAGGAGTTTCACATCTGGTTTAACTTCGCAAAGAGAACTTGCTAAATCAAAAGTCGTGGTAGTTAGCCAAAGCTCTCTTCTCTCGCCAAACCATTCTCTCTTTTGTTCTTTGGACCCTGATTTGGTGTCTCTTTGTTAACTTTTGCCTTCTTTCTTGGCAATTCTTTATCCTTCTCAGGATAAACTTTACTATAGGCCTTAGAGGTCCACCTTCCATATCAGGATTCAAGACTTGCTTTCCCCTAGCATCTTGCTTAGGGTTTCCCTCGACAGGTTTTACAGTTCCTTTGTCACCTTCTCTAGTCTTTTGACCTCTTGTTACAACTCATAGATTAGAAGTTTCAGTGTCATTGACATGTACAGCCTCAATAAGTTTGACTCCACTACCATGATGCAACTCCTCTACAGTATCCTTTCCTCTTTGCAGTATTTGTCTTGGTTCATCATCTTGTTGGAGATTATTCTCTTGTGTGCAATGATTAACTGGACTTGGCTGTTTACTTCCTTGCTGGAGAGAGCTGATCTTACTCCAACAGGTGGCAGCTAAGTGGCCAAACTTTTTGCAAATATCGCATTTGACATTTGGACAATTCCCAGGGAAATGTTGGCCACCACACCACTTATAGTTGAATCTTAATGGGGAACCCTCTTTAGGGTGTCAACTCCCTATCAAATTCTACCGCTTCTTAAGGAAATTAACATCCATAGCAATTTCTCTATACTCTTCGGTAATCATGTCAGTGTAGTGCTTCATCATATCCTTAACTTCACCAATGACATTTGAGTCACTTGACTCATAGCCGCGATCGTCTATCTGTCATCCCATCGGCCTAATCACTTGGTTGGGAATTAGCCACTGACTTACTGGGACAACATTAGGGTTCATTGTTTGGCCTCCACCATTCAATGGAGCCATCTAACTAGCCATAGGCATAGTCACACTCTGGAAGGAGTTGGTAACATAGGAAAATTTGGAATGATACTCCCTCTTCCATTCGCATTTGACATGGGGTCTCGTTGACTCCCGTTGGTCACTGCCAAATTATTGCTATTCCAATTTACCCTTGCTGCATGAGCCGCTTGCAAGCGCGACTCTACTCCTTTTACTTGGGTAATAGCAATGTCAATATCGGCCAAAGAAACACTACTCAACTACACCTGATGTTGAAATCTAATCCATGTAGGAAATATTGCAATTGTGCAGTCGACAAAATGGGAATATAGGTATCAAGTTTGCAAAGAACTTGCTTTAGTTTCTTGGCATAGGCCTAGAGATTGTCATTTGGCTCCTGGTATGTTACATTCAAGACATGCAGCCAATACTGTCCACCCCTCTCAGGGGAAAACTCTCTACACAGAAGGCTGTGAAGAATTGGTCAATGCTAGTTATAGTTCCGACTTCTAGACCGTGATACCATACTGTTGCCCTTTCTTTTATTGTCATGTTAAAGAACATCATTAAGTGTCCTTCGTCTTGGATTCGATAGTTGAACATGAGTTTTTGAAACTCATTAATATGGAGTTCTCCATCTTCTTCTGCTAACCCATTGAAGATGGGTAAAGGTGCTCCTAATGCTGGTAAATTTGGTGTCCCTACTAGAATTGCAATGGGTTGTGCCATGGCTACAACTGAATTGACAATAGGATTTTGTGTAGGTAAAACTACACCCCCACTTGAAGTGGGTTGATTGATTGGAAGAGAGAAAGTATTAGGATTTGGTTTTGCACTCAAAGGGCTACTTGTGACACTTGGGTCATTAAAATCACTACCGCTTATGCATATCGAGCTACTCCTTTGAGGAGAATAATGCCTTGGAATCTCAGCTTGTAGTCTAGCCCTCTTAGCAGGTTCCTCTTTTTGTATTTTGACTTGACATTTCTTATCAGAGGACATAACCGAGTATTTGGTCCCTAGAGACCCTACATACCAGTTCTTGGCGGCTACTGGCAAATGCACCACCTGTCGGGACCAAAAATGGGCCCGACACTGGCTCTCTAGCAATAGATAGATCTCTAAGACACACAAGATACCCCACATAGCCATGGGGCCAGGAGTGTCTAAGGCTCACACTACACTAACCTCTAATATTGATTTTGTGTTTGTAATAGGACATAGTCCAATGTTTACCTTCCCTTCTCCTCAAAGGGAGATCCCATAACATATAGGTATAATACCTCGTATCACATACATCGGAGGCAACCTCTCGGTTGAAACACCATGGCCTCACTGCAGCTCTCCTACATCAAGGGGATTGGCCCCAAGATGTGCTGCTTCAACATAAAGAACAAGCATACAAGCTCCACTCTTTGATTTATCGAACGATTTAGGAGTTGATGTTTCCTAATTGAACTCATTCCAAGGAACCGCTCGTCTAAACTACAGCAACAAGGATTTCCTGACACTCTCAGCGTTGGTCAATGTTTAGCATACAGATGCTATGCATCCAGGATTTTATACCATGCAGCATGCAAAATGCAAAAGTGGATGCTTATTGTGCACAAACATTTTCTTCTAAAACAAATCAGCAAAGTGGAGATAAAAATTAGCCCTTCAATGATTTTCAATCTACTCGTGCTTTTAGGCTCTTTAGACTTAAATTATTATCATCCTATATGATGTGCACAACCAAAAGATCAGACTTTACTTCATTTTCCACACTTAAACGCTTCCACAACCCTTTTTTTCCCTTACCGCTTATGTGTTGCATCGTTACATAGATGTAGGGTTTTTTTTTTGGGTCATTTTCGGCATATAAAGCAATAAAAATGCACTAAAATATACACACAAGCGTGAACTGAGGCTATACCTCATGCCTCAACCTTGCCAAACATGCACACACATTATTCATATTTTTTCTTAATTTTTAAAGCACGAAAACCTATTTTTCTCCCCTTTTTTGCTATTTTTTCATATTTACTTATCAAGAAAATCAAGCATTTATTGATTTTTTTTGTTTTTTTGATTATGAAAATTGAGAATCACTCATTTTCCACATTTCATCCCTCATGCATCATTTTTATCAAACCCGAAATGATAAAAAATCCAATTTTCTTTGTAAAATGAGTGTTTTTCAGGTTTTAAAATATTATTTTCAGCATTATGCTATTATGTATTTTAATTTTTCTGACATAGAACCATGAAACATATAGGAAATAACATTCCTACCAATTTTCATCCTATATGAATATCATTTGGCTAACCAAACCTTAAAAAGAAGCATTTTTCCTTTACAAAATAGACTTATCGAGTTTTTTATGGTTTGCAGGTTTCTAAAACGAGATTTGGGATAACGAAAAAGTCCACCATTAATGCTTAGCCCATCTCCAATCATCCATCTCCAGCCCCAAGTCGACTCGAAAGTGATCTGGTACACGCTGGACAAGTATTCACCACCCGGTCTTCATCTCCCTTCACACATAGGAACTGCCCCTTGCAAGAGAGAGAGGTAGGAGAGAGAGAGAGAGAGACTAGATTCACACTGGACCATCCGGGCAGCCATTGGAGGAGCGGAGGGTGGCGATAGAGCGCAAAGATCTTCTGTATCTTGCTAGTATAATTGGTTTATGGGGTTATATTGAGGTGGGAGATAGCTTATAGCCCTCCCCCCCTCCATTTTGCGTTGTCTGCTGCTGCAATGACTCTTTTTTTCCTTTCGCTAACAAAAAAATGCCCCCCTCCTTTGCGTGAGAAATTGCGGGTGGAGGACCCAAAGGTCACACCCCCTTCTACCCCTTAAGTCCTTTTTACACTTGGCTCCTTTGTCTTGGCCTCGGGCACTTCCATTTCCACATCCAGCCTTCGATTAGACTCCCAAAAATTATTGCCTTTTGGGTTCGAAGTCCCCCACTGTTGGGTAGCTGCTCTGACTCGCCCAGGCACTCGAAAAAATCACTAAAAATCCGGAATTGATGCTCGGGCGGCCTTCAAGGCGCTTTTGAAAACTCGTCTTTTGCTTGCCACTTAAAACCGACTCAGTTACATCTGTCGCCTTCGACGGGATTAAAATTTTCCTTGAAATCTGGGTTTTTTTGACAAATTTTTGGCAGATCTCAGGCTCAAAAATCAACTCTCATTAGCAACCACGGGATAGGGTGACTCAACCCATCGAATCCCATGAACAAATCTGCACATCAATACAACCACGAAGAGCATCAAGCTGATGCAAAAAATACTCAACAAAACACATCACAACTCTCACCCTACCCCTATCAAATCCAAGTCATGAAATCCATGAGGAGTAGGCCCAGCATAATTTGACAGAGAGTGTGAAGATAGTCACTAACCAATTGTTCAAACACGACCAAACTAAAAAGAACTATCAAAGAGGTGATCCTAAGTGGTGGTCTGAACTACCTTCCTAACTGAGGACAACTCCACGAGGAGCTCCTCCTAGGTGAGGAATCCTAGGGCCTAATCAAAACATATTTTCTTTTAGCACATTGTCCTTTTAAGCCTTTATTTTCCATACTTGGACATGTAAAAAGGAGGGAGCTAAGCGTAGGGACCTAAGGAGAACACGGCATCGGCCTCAGGTCTAGTCTCGGTACCTAAGAACCTACCAAGCCCTCGCAAGGCGACACTTAATCCTTTTCTAATGCTCACTTTTATTTTCGCTCCAACCTTATCTTATTCTTATTGGTTCAGCTAGATGCCACCCCTAGGAAGAGAAGGCATCGGCCTTGGGCCACTCTTTGCACTACCCATACTAACCATCGCCCACCACCGTATAGGGCATGTTCTGATAAAAGCCCCCATAATCGACCGAGTCCTATCTCATCATCCATAGAGATATCCATACGAGGACCACAATTAAAGAAAATTTATTCTTCATAAGCGAAGTTTGCTAATGAGTCCACAAACTGATTCCAATAATGTGGAACCAACTAAAGAGACACTCTCTTAAACTCGTCGAGCAGGGTCATAGCAGTGCAATAATACATAGAGAGAATAGGATTTTGAATTGTGTATGCCCCATTTAGTTGGCTTAATACCAACTGGGAATCCCCCTTTACTAACAACTGATGGATACCACCTTTCTTAGCAATATTTAACCCCATAATTAAGGCTTTGTATTCTGCCATGTTATTGGTAAATTCAATCCCAAGATAAACTGCTAATTTCATAATGACTCTACATCGGGGGTCTTTAATGACTACCCCTATACTTCCTTTCTTGTTGGGACCCTTGGATGCTCCATCAAAGAACATTGTGCACGTCCACAATGGGTTCTCATAGCCAGCCATCATCCACTCTACTCGTAATTATGATAGTCGCACTTTAGCATGTTCAGAGGATGTACTGAAGGCTCCCTCCCACCCTCTTCATTGAATGTAACAGGGATGCTAGTCAAGATTTGTAAGCAATGATGATAGAAGACTTTGATTTCCCAAACGAATGATCTGTCCTCTTGCTCAAACACCTTACATCCTTTACTCCACCAGATAAGCTTCCCCTGATGATATCTCTGCTCCAAGTATGGGTGTTCCAAATAGGGAATCAGCCGCCCCATCAACCTCTTTCATCTCTTGCAGGTTCTTGATCAGCCCAATATTGACCTGCAAGGCATTTATTTTGTTAGTGCATTTAGAAAAAACAATGTTTAATCTTATTAAGATTAACCTTATTTTTAAATTCCACTCCCTCAAGATCAGCCAGTAAAGCCATGGATTTATTCTTCCCTATTCTTACAATCTTATAGGGACCGTCCCATTTGGGCTCAAGTTTTCCTAGAAATAGTTCTCTCTGTGCATCATAATAAAGAAAAAGTTGCCCCTTCTTAAATGTATATTTCTTTACTTTTAGATCATGAAATTGCTTCTTCTGATGCTTAGCTACTTCCTGGTACAATAGACTTTGCAATTTGAGCATCCAAGTGGGCCAGAGTCGTGAAACACTCGAAGAGGCCATGCTCATCACCCAAAGAATGATTGATTTTGTGAATCTTATGGTCGACAACTCAATTTTTAAGGTCAAGACACACTCCTCCCCATAAACTAATTTGAATGGGGTGTGGCTAGTGGCTCGTTTAAACGTCGTGCTATATGCCCACACTGCCACATACAATTTTGTATCCCAGTCACACTTCTTTTCAGGCACTATTTTTGATAGAATACCCACAAGTTACTTGTTAGTACTTTCCACTTGCCCATTTGCTTGCAGATTATAAGGAGTCGTCTTGCTATGCTTAATTTTCCATGCTTCAGTCAAGCTTTTAATCACTTTGTTTGGGAAATGGGTTCCGCGGTCCGATATAATTCTCTTAGCAGACCAAATCGGTATATAATCTGCTCTAATAGGAAATTGGCAGTCTCTTTTGCATTGTCCTTCCTTGCCACTCGTGCTTTTGACCACTTTGTAAAGTAGTCAGTTGCCATGATAATACATCACTTTTGCGTAGTGGATGATAGAGTAATAGTACCCACTGAATCGATACCTCACTTTTCAAATGGAAGTATAGCCATAATCAGAGTAAGTGGTCACATCTTGTTATCCCTACTATCATGCCATTGACAAGTATCGCATCTCTTAACATACTCAATGAATCTCGGAAGATGGACGGCTACCAATATCCAACTCTTAAAGCCTTCTGTGCCCTCAACTACCCAGCAAAGTGCCCTCCACAAGCAAAGTCATGGCACTCCTCCAAGATAAATGGAACCTCGTTAGGCATCACACATTGGCGATAGACATCATCAACTCCCTATCGATAGAGTGTTCCTACAATTAACACAAATTTTAAAGCCTGCTATTTATTTTTTCTCTTCTCAGATTTTGATAGAGTAGCTCCAGTCTCTTGTAGATAGATAGTATGTTATAACAACATATTATAGCAGCATACCACCAGCGAATATAAGCTGTATCAATCTTAAATAGTGTTTCCATGTTGCTTCCTTAAGCCAAGACCTCTTTTGGCTCTCCAAAATCCACAAGACATTCTACAATGCCCTGTAGCTTTGGTGGCTTGCTCTTAATCTCATGATTGAACTCTTGCAAAGTGATTAACCACTTTGCTAAACGATTAGGTGGTTGTAACTTGTTCATCAGCAACAATCAAAGCCCTTCCACCTTCATATAAAAAACCTTCTCATAAAGAATATAGTGTCTGAACTTTTTGGTCACAAATACCATCGCAAGGTACAACTTCTCCACATAGGTGTAGTTAATTTTCGATATGACCAACTTTTGACGAGCAAAGGCTATCAGATGGTGTCATTTTTCATCCCAAATTTGGGCTAAATAGCAACTGATACTATACATTGTTGCTACTAAAAATATATAAAATACTTCACCCCTTTTAGGCACTTTTAAAATAGGTGCTTTGGCAAGCTCTTGCTTCACATAATTAAAAGATACTTTGCAAGCACCACTCCATGCAAACAGACAGAGTTAAAGGATAATAGGTTCGTTAGTGGCAATGTTCTTTCTGCCAAGGCATTGATAAACCTTCGATAATACCTTTTGCTGATGAGACAGAAAGCTATGTACCTCCTTTGGAGTTTGTGGCGGACTCATGGCAACTATGACCTTGATCCTTTTAGGGTCAGTCGCAATTCCTACTTACTGAATTAACCACATGGCCTAACAATAGCCCATAAGGGCACCCCAAAAGATGCACTTCCATGGGTTGAGAGCTATGTAAAATTGTCTGCAATGCTCAAAAAACTTCCGCAAAATAATCAAGTGCCTTTCTCTTATGGTGGCTACCCCCAGGTCATCAATAAATACTTTCAACTCCTCTGGGGAGATGTCACCAAAGGTCTTGTCAGCTGTTCTTTGCCACAAACCAAGTGCATTATATAAACCAAATGCCATCATATGGTATGCAAAGGTACCAAAGATAGTAATAAATGTCATTTTCAGCTTTTTTTGCTCAGCAACAATCACCATCTGGTTATAACCTACAAAACAATCCATGAACGAATATATTTTCCTACCTGTTAGTTGATCCAAAATTTGGTCAATAAACGAAAACGGGTAGTAGTCTTTGACAGTCTACTTATTTAGCTCTCTAAAGTCTACGCAAAGCCGGATTTGATTATTTTTCTTATTCCTTATCACAACTCGTGAGAACACCATTCAGTATGCTGAACATGGAAGTTAAAACCCGCTTTTCGCAACTTCTGTAGCTCCTCAAATAGCCCGTCCCTTAGTTCAAAAGGCATGTGCCTTACTTTTTGATGTACGGGTCGACTTCCTTCCTTTAGAGGAATGGTATGCACAGCCAGGTTGGGAGAAATGGCTCTAAGTTCGTCATAAATCCAAGCAAAGATGTCACGGAAACACAATATTAGTGAGTTTGGGAATCTCCCAATTCCCATTTTTAGAATACTAAAAAGGGTTGGCACACGGATAACATGGCCATAAGTTTCTCAAAACCATATGGTGTGACCTATCATTGGAAAGCCTTGAAAAATGGAATCTATTGAGCTATAGAGCACTTGATTTGGAGTTATAGTGTTCAAGTTATGAGAAATCCAATGATTTAACCATGTGTCCCAAACTTATGGGAAATTTCCATATTCCCCAATATGGTGTTCGGAACTCTTGAATTAAGGACACATATTCCTCCTTTCTTCCAAACTGAGTATGATTCAACCCATCTCCTTTGCTTAGGAGTCAAAGTAGACTGAGTCAAGAAGTATTGAGGACTCAATGGTCACTCCTTTAATGATTCAAAGTGGCATACACCATTAATTTTCATGCCCAAGTGGATCTCACCTACAAGGTAGGCATATTTGAGTCATGGATGTGAAAAGAGGTGGTGGGTTGGCTCGCTATGGAAAACAACTGGGCAACATTTAATTATTCTAGAATGGTGTTTCGTTCATGATTCTAGCTAGATCGAACAGATGCATAGAAACTTGAATGACTATGTAGGCTAAGACAAAATACGATCACAATCTAGATCTATACAACTCAATTTTGAGTCCTAAGAGGACGAATGTCCCTAACCACCCAATTGGATGGCAAAATGTTGTACTCCCTATAAGGCTTTAGCCACCCAACCATAGAAGACCTCCTAGTGACTTAGATTATTTCTACGATCTTGCACTTTGTATAGAGATGTTTTTAAGTGGGAAAGATAAAATTGAAAAAGGTAGAAAGTCGGCCAAACCCATTTGCAGACCTTGTAGGATGGAACCTACTAACTCCGATATAGATTCAGACACAAAGAAAGCCAATAGTAGTGAGCCTCAGGAGCAAGACACTGAGGAAGAGGAATACCGCAAGTTGAAAAAGTCTAAGAGAAAGGACAAGACCTACAAACCCTTAGAGGGTGCTCAAAAACCCGTTGTCAAAACCCTCTATCATACCAAGTGTAGTAATCTGAGTCCCTTGGCTACTACAGAATGCAGTCTCAATGAGTGATGATAGGGCATCTACTACACATATGCTCACAACACGGATGTTTGATAGTATAATTCTTGCAGTTAGATGGGCAATATAAGGTCCTAACATGGTGCCAAAGGAGTGCAGCTAGCCACTTGAAAGCATCGTGGACCCTCTGCTCTCGTAACCCTAGCTATTTCCTATACATAACAAGATTATCTGTCCCTTGGCATAGGCTACACAAGATGAGGAAAAAATCAAGGAGGCTGAGAAGGATATTATCACCCCTTAATATAAACAATGTTTTTTCTATATGTAGGAAGGCCATTAGAGATCCAAATGTCTCAAGACCCAAAAATATGATGCCCAAAAGTAGTAAAGTCAAGTCTAGAATCAGCCACCAGCTATCAACATGGTGGAAATCAGAGAATTCCCTAAGATGGAAGTCAACATGGTTACCCAGTTGAGAAAGAGAAACAAAAGCAAAGATGACAAGTCCACAAGAGTCTCCTGGGCTAAACAAGAGAAGGCCTATCACCGAGTGCCAACGTGGATAGCAAAGGAACCATTAGTGCTAAAAGATCTGCAAATACTACCAATATTGACCTCTAAGCCCATTGAAGTAGAAGGGATTGCAACAACATTGACATTGTAGTAGATATTGCAACTGCCGACACCTACATTTCCAAGATAGAAAACAACTACCGTAGTATTGACCACAATGTCGTGCCCTCCATCAATTCTTGATTTTCCTAAACCCATGAGGATGGAAGGAAACCAACCTCCTCACAAAGCTAAGACTTCTACCTTTGCACATGCAATTCTGAAGGCATAGGTGCAAGCAGGATGGCCAGGAAGCCTCATAGTGCAGTGTATAGAATGGGGTGACGTGTCTTGGGTGATGGCAAAGATCATCACCTTGCATAAAATTGTACAAAATGAGACTAACTATAAAGTCATAAATACTATGCTAAGTTAATCTAAGAAACATTAAACCTACATCATTAGTTTGGATCTTGAGCAAATGCTCTATGAGAAATTTGGCATTGTATCAAACCCTCCATTTGTGTCTTTGACTGTCACCTTTTGTGCTAGCAATTTACAACTAACTATGTATATATTCTCCAATATTTCATTGTCTTGGGTGATGGCCTCAAAGCTTTGATAAGTTTCTCAATAGATCTATTTTGATAAAGGAAGAAAATGTTAGTACCTCTCTCTCTTTCTTCCCCCTCCCTCTCATGGGCTTAAGGAACTTACTTCTTCACATTATCATGGTAGCCATATGTTGAGGCTAGAAAGCATCTCTTTGTGGTGATATCGAATACTATTAAGCTCCATTGAGATCTACAAGGCAAGGAGGACAATAGAATTCCAAAAAAATAGATTTGAGATATTTTAGAAAAAATACCAAATAGTTCCTTAATTTTTATGGTGGTACACCATCTCACAAGGTATTGTACAAGATCCAAGTTACAATCTTTGTACCATGGATATACGTCCACAAGGGATGTCCTCTCATGGATCAAAAAGGAACTCTAGGATGAAAACCTTGTCTTTTTTATCAAATGGTGGATTTACAAGAATTAAGTTGCAAAATCAAATAAATAATAAGTTTCAAGCCATTTAATACAAAAAAAAGTATGCAAAAATTTTCAAGTATTATGATAGATATACCTTAAGTTGGCATTCATCACATGATTATTGACCTCATTATGGAGGTCTACAAGCACTAGAATGTCCTCCTCTACTACTGGTGCGGCCTTCGTAGAGGCAATATGACATCAAAGGATATACTAAGAATATGAAGCACCTCACGGTTATCCTCATGCCTACTAATGTGCCTCTCACGAATTTCATCGATCTCATTAATATCATTGGTCTTATGCATGTACTTGCCATGTGTCTAATATTTGAGGCTATAAATGGTTGATAGATCTGCTTACTATTTTTGTAATCTTTCTCTTTCCCATTTTTGCGATCTCTCTCTCTCCCCTCTCGCTCTCTCCATTTTTGCGATCTCTCTCCTCCCTTTCCCCATTTTCATGATCTCTCTTTCTCCATTTTCATGATCTTTCTCTTTGTCTCTCTCTCTCCTCCCGGCTTGCAGTGTGCATCCACATGCTCTCTCTTAAGAGATTAAAGGTCTTCCTCTCCTAAGGTGTGGCCCTCATCCTAAGCTATTTTTAAATTGATTTTGGTTGTAGCACAATGAAGGGGATGCTCGATATTTTTGTTCCTCCCCCCTCTGCATTGTTTGGAGCCCCAGGGTGAACCGCACAATGTATGTAATATCCCCCCCCTCCCCGGCATGTAATCGTAAGACCCCCCCTTTGAATTTATTTTTTTTAAAAAAATAAAAATAAAAAATTCCCCCTACTCATGCCACCAATTAGTGGACGGAGGGGGGACAATGGTCGTGAGGATGACATCTAGTAGAGGGAGGGAGAGCTGTGGTGGCCAACAAACTCTAGGTGCTATGAGACGATGAGCTGCACAACTATCCCTTCACTCCCCCTCCACCATACTCTACATGGCAACCATCCACCTGGTCACCCTGATGGGGATAAGGGGGGGCTGCCATGCCATACTATCCCCCCCCCCCCCCCCCCCCCCCAATACCACTATAAAATCCCCCCTTAGGTGAGAGGAGGGAGATTACTATCATTACCCTCCCCTATTGTTGGACTAGAGGGAGAGAGAGAGAGTGTGAGAGAAAAGAGGGAGAGAGAGAGTGAGTGAGAGAAAAGAGGGAGAGAGAGAGTGAGAGAAAAGAGGGAGAGAGAGAGAGGAGAGAGAAAATGGAAGATTTCCCTTGGAAGCTTTCAAGCTTCCCCTCTTCCCCCCTTTTAAGAGGGTTTTCACGGACGATTTCTTCCATGAGGAGTCAACTCCCTTGTAGCCCAGGTGCATAGCCACAAAGAAAAAGCCAAACTATATGATGCCTCCCAAGCAAAGTAAGGTCCAATTGAATGTGAATCCCACATCAATCAATGGAGTTGCGGGTCAAGGAACCTCGACACTTGGTAACCAAGTGCATTCCATAAATCTTACTATGGTAGGAATCTTGGAAAAATGTAGATCGACTACATTAGGAGGAGTATCCATGCAAAAATTTACAATAGCTAACCACCAACTAGGCTGTATTATAAAATCATGTTCGGTATTGTGTTTTATTGCACTCTAGCATGTTTTAGAACGAACAACTTGCACAAAATATTTCGCATTGGTGCACACTGAAATCAAGGATTTTATTGATTGTGTTCGTAGTGCATTAGATTTATGCACTAGCATTGGCATGCTTGAGAGGCAAAATAAATTGAGAAATGGGTTATCGGGATGAGAAAGCATAGTCATCATTAGGAAGAAATCATGCTTTTGCATTGTGAATTTGCAAATACACAAGACCGTGCAAGACGATGGCATCCTATAAACCCTTAATGAGAGGCGACTTGCATTTGCATTAGGCGTGATGATTTCATGTTCCTCGCACAAAGAAAAAAAATACAATTACTATTTATGATTTGTATGAGCACATTGAAATGAATTCCCAAGAATATAAGAGCTGCATTACGTCATCAACTTAGGAAGGACTCGTGTCTCCTTTTGCATGGGATCCATGGACAGTTTTAGTTACACTATATGCTAGGGATTCATCTTAAAGATAGATATAAGATGCACATATGAATTGCCAAACTTAATTGTCTGAGGCAAATCGATAATTGAAACTCTATATGTTACGTAACGCTAGGGTTCAATTAGGCTTGATTAGGGCTTAGTTGTAAACAAGCCAGCTATTGTTATAAACATAGGCTGACCTAGAGACAAGTAAACCCCTCATTGGTTTCTATCTTGCATCTAGCTGTGATAAATCCAAAACAACCTTGGAGATATCACCTTTCACCATGATTCAACTCGATGTTAATACAAGAAAACTCGACTATCATATTCCCAAGATAAGAACCCTGGACTAAAGGCTAGTAGGCTAGGGCAGCTACCATCTGAGAACTTTTGGATATAGATCCATTTGCATATTTCTCGCTCCTATCACATAGGAGTGGGGTCAGAAAGAGGGTATTTTCTATCCCTCAGAGGAAATGGAAATCCAAGTTGAGAAAGACCAAGGAAGGGCAAACGCTAGCGGGCGTCAAAGATAGGGGCTCCACTTTAGCAGATGTCCCAAGCACTTGCTTTCGTTGTTGTTTATGCTTGTAAATCTAGAATCACTGTCTATGGAAGGAATTTATTACCCAAGCTCACAAAAGAAATTTGAATAATGAATAAGGTTGAATTCATGGAGGTGCACCAAGCAACCCCTAGTAGCTGGCCGTCAACCCTAGCCAAGGGGATTCTAAATAACTGTGATGCGAACGTGGACCAAACCCACCACAAGAGGTCTCTTCGTGTGTTAGTTTGAATGTAGGAGGACACTTGGATGCCAAGGGGGGCTTTGATTATAAATTCTCTGCCTCTGAGTCCTACTCAAACGATCTACGTGACTCAAGATGGATTCTCAAGGCCCCTATTACTAGTGCAAGGGCAGAATCTTGGAAGAAATAAGGTGCATCCTCACGGATTGTGGAAATCGTCCATTTTGAACAAGACTTGTATCTTAGTTAAAATGCTAATATTAAGTTTACTTCCAAGGAACCTATTTGAATTGTTTTCATGTTAGTGCCATAAGATTACGTGAACGAATCCTATTCCATGAAAGGGCTTAATTAAAGAAGCTAGTTTTAAATGTCACACCTAAAAGTGATAAGATCTAATTAGATAACTAAAGAACACTTATTGAGGGAAGCAGGTGTGCGGAACCCCCGACAGGCCCGATGGAAGGGTGGCCCCAAAGAACTAAGAGGCTTCTTACAAGGTTTTACCAACGGCTTTGACCTTTAAGTGGAGTTAAGTTAGAATCGGATTCATACCTTTTTAGGGGACTGGCAGAATGGGACTATGCCCACGACAGAGAGGTTGAGTAGTGCATCCCCCTCGTTTCCCATTCTATTTGAACCAAGTGCGGCATGGATTTGCTTCAGCTTGGGTATCTCTGTGTAAAGTAGGATGTCCAGGACCCGATGGTAGGATGCTGTCAAGAGACCTTGACCACCACGAGGAACTCGGATTTCAAGTCAATCCTAGTGGGTTCGTTTGTGAAAATTCTGTTGCGAGGTGGACTCGGAAAACCCTGTGACAAAGCTCGAAACATTCCATGGGAGTGCCAAGCAGTGACACTTAGACTCATTTCTTAATGGGCTGCAAAAATGTGCTTGGACAGCCATTAGGCTTAGGAGGCCATTAGGCAGGCACGTTACAATGTAAGAGAGGGTCCTTGAGATTCTTGCACCCCTCTCTTTGCATTCTGCATGTCCGATAGAGAGTTGGCCCACACAATGTGAAGAAGGGGTCTTGAGATTTTTGTGTGCCCCCTCTTTACCTTGTGCAAGTCTTGGGGGTGACCTATTCAATGCGAGGAGGGAGGGCCTTAAGATTTTTGCACCGCTCTCTTCATGTTGTGTGTGTCTTACGGGGTGACCTGCACAACATGAGGGGGGGACTTGAGATTTTTGTAGCCCCCCTTGAGATTTTTGCACCCCACCCCTTTACATTATGTGGGTTTTGGGGGTGACTTGCACAATGCAAGGGGAAGCCTGGAGATTTTTGCACCACCCCTCTTGCATTATGCTGACCCCCCAATATTTTGCATGTTCTCCTTCAAACCTAATGCCCATTGGATTTTCTTATGTAGTTATGTGTTTATAGATGGACACTACTAAGTTGCAACATGTGGAGGAGGCTAAAGATCCTACAAGGGTGAATATACTCCTAACACTCCTCTAGAAGAGCCTAAGAGGAGTGAAGACACTCCTAATGCTCCTCATGAAGAGGTTGGAAAGAATGAAGGAACTCCTAGTGACATGCTTTTAGATTTCCTAGTGTAGATCCTACAAGGAGTGAAAGAACCCCTAGTGACATACTTTTAGATTTCCTTTCTCGAGTGGGACAAGAACATCTACTACCATAGGTATCCCATGTGTTTTCCATTAATATCTTTGTGGAGGAATGGATCAAGGCCTCATGAGTTTATGTGGAAGAGCAAGGGGCCACTTTTGTGGTGTAGACATTTGCTATAGAGGTTCATGTTAAGGGCCTTTGGTACATTTATATGAATGATGTCTTTCTTGAAAAGCCCATGAGGAGAAGATTCAATAGGGCTATTTTGAGGGTTCCCAAGGGCATGAAAAAGGTAGTTTTATAGTGCCTTATACACAAACAAAAGTTTTGTGTCATGAATTACTTTCACAATTTGTTTGCTTTTTTCATGTGTTACTCGAGGATGAAGGGAAAAATGTGTCATCCAAGACCTAAAAGATATATCACAACTTGTTGAAGCAAAGATTGACAAGGTACAAGAGGTTTTGCAACAACCAATACAACTAAGAGAGGGAGCAAAGGAGTCAATTGGATGTTGAAGATTTGAGAAGGGAGAACACATAGGTGGATTCAATTAATGAGCAAGAAGAGATTGAGGAGGACAATAATGACATTCCTATGACTCTACTATCCACCTTCCCTATTGGTGAAATGTAGTATGTTATCCTGTCTGATATCTGAGCCCTTTTAAACATTAGGGAGGACTACTACCTAGCTATCATCACACAAAATCTTGAAATGGATTCTAAGTTTATTGTTCTAGATTGGAATACATATCTACTTATGGATTCAAATATCAAGGATATAGAATATTACTCTGTCTAGCAGAGACTTTGACCATGATCTACAAGGATGTGCTTTGATGTGAGTCAACCTTTCTTGTAGAGGAAGAGTTTGAAGCAACACAGGAAAAATTTAATGTCTCTCACTTGGGCAAATCAAACAAGTACTTGACTTCCAAGTCCTTATAGATTGGCTAATCAAGTGCCCAAATATGGAGTGAGGAATTGCTAGTTTTAGATGAAAATCAAAAGGTTTGTTTTACAAACTATGTTCATTTGTGTACCATATTGATTTTCATAAGAAGTTTACTATAATTCACTAGGTTTTTTGGCTATTTTTTAACTTTTTGTATACAAAATAGTTCCATTGGTCATGTAGTTGGAAAATGGAAGGGAGTTTAGGCAAGCACTTTGCCTTAGGCCACTATATCAAGGACCTCACCTTTCCAAAGTTCATTGTTTTCCATCATAAGTTTTCAAGAGATAATGTAGAATTACCTCTTCTTACATTGAAGATCCTATCAAGATATCTTGAAGGATATCCTATTAGGTAGAATGTAGATAAGATAATGTTTTTGGAGAAACATGAAGCTCTAAATTTTTTTGGCTATGGCCCTGGTTGCCACATACAATGTGGTAAATAGCACTTTAGTGTATGCAACATTTGGCCGAATGAATGGTATTGAGGATCCAAATATCCTTGTAGAATATGGAAAAACGCACCAACTTAGAAGTAGATCAATTGCAAAAAATGATGAACAATATTTAAAAGAAACAAAGCAACAATTATATGATGAAGCTAGACTATCTTCAAAGAGGCTTTGAGTAGAGGAGTGAAATTATATTGTTACTTTCACAAGGAACAATGTTTAAAAAGAAAAAAGAGATGTATTCTATTATATAAAAGATCATTACAATATCTAATAAGTGTTTCTTTGTATCAATATTTCTCCACAATACCTCAAGTATTTATTCCATTGTTTTTGGGCTTATGAGGAACTATTGTTTATGGGTATCCATGTTAGAAATCAAGTTCCACCCCGTCTCTCTGTATGTCTGTGTGACTTACCGGGATATAGCTGTACATGTGTGTGTCATTGAATAAGTTGGTGTAGACTTGATCTAACCATAGCTAGATGATGGTTGGTAAAACCTAGTGTGAGTCTCACTTTCAGCTAGTAGTCGAATAATGGAATAATGAAGAAGAAGAAGATGAGTTGATGCTCATGGGTTGTGCTCCACTCTCTATCTCTCCCTCTCTTCCAATATGGTATCAAAGCTATGCTAGGTGGGCTCTTTCATCCTGATAGATAGTGGCAGTACTCACAGTTTTGTCAATAAGTCCATCATGGACAAGTTGAATTGTGTTCCCACAGACTTACAGTAGCCCATTAGAGTACAAGTGGCTAATGGTGAAGAGGAAATCCGCACACAGCTTAAAACCCTTTTCCATTGGCCCTTCTCAAGTGGTCTTTACACCCTCGAAATTAAGGCCTTTCCCCTTGCATCCTCCGGAATTGAGCACTCCCCCTTGCATACTACAAAGCTATTTTTCTCCTTTCTGTGGATTCCCACACTAGCCAATTTTAAGCCCCTTTTCCCCACTAAATCTCCTTAAGTCCACTTTATCCCTTGGCTTTCTTTTAAAGCCCTTCCCATGGACTCACATAAAGCCATATTAGCTGGGTTTTAACCCCTTTCCCATTTCAACTCCCACAAGCCATTTTACCTCGGGGTTTTTCTTAAGCCCCCTTCCCGTGAAGATCAATTGTATTCCCGGAACTTCTATGAAAAGAAGGGGAGTTCATAAGTTCCCATTTCCAAAGCCCAAAATTCACAAGAAGGTGCATTGGTCAAGGAAGCCCTATTTCAAAAGGGAAATTGTGCGTGCAAGGGAGACATGCCAAGATCATAAGTCTGCGGCCAAGGCAAGAAGGTCGAATATGTGATGGCCCCTAAAAAGGCATAAGGCGCAACCGCAAGAGGATCATCTCCTAACATTCATGTGGACATTTCACCAAATCCACAAGTCCAGGTTTTCTTCCTATTTCTTGATTTATGTCGAAGCATTACAAACATGCATGGTTAATTCATGGAATTAGGTTGCGCTTATGCTTGTCAAATCCATTGAGTTTGATAAAGATGCACTTTTGCGCTTGAAATACATTGGCTAATTTAAGGAAATAACTCACAATTGAAGAATCGATCATTTGTATTTCTCAAAGAAATGAACGAAAGAATAGCATAAGATGTCTATGCATTCTTGGCAAGTTGTTTCTATACATTGCAAAGTATCGAATCTAGATCAACTAATGACCACCATCTTTACAAGTCAAAATTATTGTAGTATACTTCGATTATGCATGGAAAGATTGAATCACATGTCACATTATTAGATATCTCTTCTTCGCAATGAATCATTAAGGAAGGTTGCTAACAACCGTAGGAAATTGCAAGGCATGAAAATGATTCTAGGGCTGGATGGTTCGTTTTAAACATAAAACCCTAAAAGTTTAATCTTGAATGCATGTTTTAAGGATCAATGGAAATTATGACGTAACTTAACCTATGCTTTGATCTTAACCAGAAAAGTTAGGGTTTGTAAATCTAATCATACGTAGGCAATGAATCATGTGGTTACGAGAATGGTATCGTAATTATCTTCATGAGTAGACAAGTAAATTGGTTTACCCTAAACACCTAAAACCGCGAAGGAATTGCTTAGGAATGGTTAAATTGATGCAGCATATCCCAAGTGCTAACTAGGGTTTAGCACGTTGAGGACGTAACCTAGTCGCTCTTATTGCCAAGTTGAATCTCTCATACCCTAAAGACCTGTCCACATTCATGGAATGTAGGGACAATAGGACATACTTGTGAGAAACGATCTAGGGTTTCTACCCTAAGGATCGCTCGCTAAAAATATGAAACTCGGTTTGAATTGGAACCCTAGGATCGACAATGTCGGCCTAGTGCAATCAGGAATGGATTGGATATGAAGACACCCTAACCCTGTTTCCTATCTAATCATGATTCCGTGAGATTAGAAGACACCGTTCGATGGGTAAAATAGTCCCATGGATTAGATTCAACACTTGTGCAACAAGTTGCAGAGTTGCATGATCTTGTGGTTTGATCACAAGAAAATGGCCAATTCCTCAGAATGAGATTGGTAGATTCTTACGCAATGTTATCTTGTAAGAGGATGAGTAGTCATCCTATTATAGCACCTTTCTTGGGAAAGGTGACCAAGATAAGGGAATTAGATATTTGCGTGGAAGCAAAGCACCAATCAGTAATTTGGAAAAACATAGTTACTACTAATAGAACTTAAGGTATTGGTTAAGTTGGGTTAATAGGGTATGGCCCTAAACCAAGGACATAGGGTTAACAAACAAACCCTTAGGGATCTTGCCGAGTTGCAATTGATCTCGGATCAAATGCTGGATACATTCGGAGAGAAGGATTCACTCCTTAGCAGTTGGCCAAAATAACAACCACTGGAAATGATTGTGCTTGTAACAGTTTAGAGAGCATTGTTTGCTTTGTTTGCTCAAAGAATTAAAGGATGAAAATATATCTAATGCTTCAGGTTGAAGGCCTGAAGGGAGAGACAGCCTTAGTTAGCCCCGACTATCTACCTGACCCTAACCAAGGGGGTTGTAAATCGCACCGGGAAGGTGGACCGAACCCGCCGTGTGAGGTCTCTCCATTGAGCGCTACTTGGAGTAGGAGGAGGCTTGGGTGCCAGGGGGGCTCTGGCCGTAAATCCCTCGCCTTCCAGGCCCTACACAAGAGGCCAACGTGACTCAGGATTGGATCTCGAGTCCCGCATACTAGTCTACGGGCAGAATCTTGGATTGGTAATCCCTGGGGATTGCTGGATAGCCTTCGGGCGGATTATGGATAAGCCTACGGGCTAGACTTTATAAATGTATTCCAAAGATAAATATGATAAACTGTTGAAAAAGAACTTGTTTGACACTGTTTTTCTATGTCAAGTGCTATGATTACGTGAAGGAACTGGTGCCTAACGGACTAATTAAGGAAGCTGCTTGATGCATGTCATCCAACTAAATGTGGTAGGTAATTAGACAACTAAAACAACTTGAGGAAAGTGCGGTGGATTTGGCTATGGGTCCGTTCTACGGATGGGTAGTCCCGGTTGGCCGGGAACTTTTCTCAATCACGATGGATAGCAAGAAGATCGTTTCAAAGGAAATGAATAGCAAGGGCATTGACCTAGACCCTAGGTTATAATAATCCCAGTTTACGCTGTTTTAGGGGAATGGAATGGGGCTATGCCTAATAGTAGAGAGGTCAAGCCTTGCATCCCTCTCATTTCCCATTCTCCTTGAACCAAGTGCAGCGTGAATCCGCTTCGGCCCTGGTGTTTCTACGTAAAGTAGTTCGCTCGGGGTTCGACGCTAGTTGCCATTTAGGAAATGACCATTAGGGAAAACCCTGATTCAGGTTGGTCCTAAGTGGGAACGGTCAGAATACTTCCGTTACGTGGCAGACGTGGAAAGTCCTAGATCGCAAACTCCGTGACATTCCATGGGAGTGCAGGGCGGAGCTTTCTAGACCTCCTTTCCAATGGGCTGCTAAGATGTGTCCTCAAGGGAATAGGTGGACACGTTGTTGTAGGTGCGAATTGAGGAGGATGAGGATTGATCAAAGGAGGGCGGTTTGGAAACACATTTACCGGAATATTTCCAACCACACTATGGCTTGAAAGGTGGTTTGGAACACCCGAACTTGGGCTCGAAAAGTACATAAAGTCTTTATTGCATATTGCATCCTGGCTCATTTGAGACATGAACTGTTGAAACTCCTCCATGGGAGTGCTCTCTTGAGAATCCATCGAGCTCCACCTTATGCATAAAAATTATCCATAATTTACAATATGTAAATGGACAAACACGTTTATTTTTCAATAATTTTATTCTATCCATAACTATGAATTGTAAAGTTAAAATAGCTTTAATGAAAACTAACTACAATATGTCAAAGCTTATCAAGCAAGTAGAATGTACTTAGGTTTTTACAAAAACATAATTTACTTTGCAAATATGTTTTATGAGCTTGGCTAAACCATGATGCCACCTATCTAATATTCTTGCATAACTTTACAAGAGTCATCATTATGAACATCCTTATGAACACGTGCCTAATGTTTCATCTATTGTCGCTTAGAGTCATCATTTGAAAAGGTTTGTTGTGGGTGCCATTTTTCTTAACCCATAGTTTCTACCAAGGTTGCACCTCTTCGCTTGACATGTATGACATGTTGTTCGATGCCTTCTGAAACATCTTTTATGTATAAAAGATAAGATTATCTATATTGCTTGACCACAATTTAGAGCACTTACATAATGGGTAATGTTTTGAAATGTCATTTTTCACCTCGTTTAAATTCAAAACAAGAGCCAATTTTGTCATAGGCCGCACCAAAAGAGTATCCATGAAATTTTTTCTTACTTTAAATTCAAAACAAAAGCCAATGCGTAATCCTACAAAAATATATTATTGTGATAGCCAGTGTGTACCAAAAAATTTAATTGTAAGTGATAATAAGTTGTCTTGTGAGCTTCATGCACCAAATAATCATTCATGGCTCAATGGGCTAATAACATTCTCATGAAAACCTTACAAATATGTTGCAGTTATGGAGTGGCATTGTATCGATATCCAAAAACCCTAGACCGGTTACATTCCATTCATGAATGATGCATGATGGATTGCTCTCTTGTGCAGAAAAGAGAGAGTGAGAGACACCATTGATGCATGATGCATAGTTCACATTCATGGCAAGGACAATACATGCTTAATCGTTCCAGAAATTCAAATTATCATCATTCCAGAAATTCAGACCATGATGCATCATTCCAAAAATACAATCACGGCATGATTATCATGATGCATCATTGTGCATGTTTAATTAAACAAAAAATTATGATGCATTGCTCTCTTGTGCATGAGAGAGAGAGAGAGAGAGAGAGAGAGAGAGAGAGCATTCATGCATGATGCATATTTAACAATTATGGCGCTAGCAATACAGGTTTAATCATTCCATAAATAAATATTATCATCATTTCAAAAAATCCGAAACATGATGCATCATTCCAAAAACATAATTAAAGCACGATTATCATGATGCATCTTGGTGTATGTTTAATTAAACCAGAAATTCAGAGTTCACATGTTACAAACATAAGGAGAAATGAAGGACATGTTGAGCAATGAAGAAGATGATGCATGTTTAATTAAACCATAAATTCAGATGATGTGTAACGAAAGGTGCTCTTTTTTTCATTAATTTGGCCCTTCTGATTGGAGTTCACAGATTACTTAAACCAAAAATTCAGAGTTCACTGGTTACTTAAACTAGAAATTGAACCAATCGGAAAGGCCAAAATGAAGGACATGAAATTAAACTAGAAATTAAACCAATTGGAACAATGAAGGACATGTTGAGCAATGAAGAAGATGATGCATGTTTATTTAAACCAAAAATTCAGATGATGTGTAACAGGGGGATACCCTTTTTTGCAATTTTACCCTTCCGATTGGAGTTCACATGTTAACTAAACCAGAAATTCAGAGTTCACAGGTTACTTAAATCAAAAATTAAACCAATCAGAAAGCCCAAAATGAAGGACATGAAATAAAACCAAAAAGTAAAACAATCAGAGCAATGAAGGACATGCTGAGCAATGAAGAAGATTATGTATGTTTAAACAAGAAATTCAGATGATGTGTAACGGGGGTACACCCTTTTTTTCATTTTTTCCCTTCTGAATTAAACCAAAAATTCAGAGTTCACTACTTACTTAAACCAAAAATTAAACCGATCAGAAGGGCCAAAATGAAGGATATGAAATTAAACCAGAAATTGAACCAATCGGAGCAGTGAAGGACATGCTGTGAGCAATGAAGAAGATGATGCATAATGCATTGTTCTCTCGTGGAGGAGGGAGGGAGGCAGGGAGGGAGAGAGAGATAGAGAGAGAGAGAGAGAGAGAGAGAGAGAGAGAGAGAGAGAGAGAGAGAGAGAGAGAGAGAGAGAGAGAGAGAGAGAGAGAGAGAGAGCATCAACGATCACAATAACATATTTTTGTCAGAATGCGTAATCGCCAGAGAGACCATTCATGCATGATGTATGTGCAAGAAAAAGAAAGAGAGAGAGAGACAGAGAGAGAGAGAGAAGCATACCTTGATCCGCTGCAAGATGTCCTTTGTGCAAGCATGGCATCTCTCCTGTTCACGTTTTTATACAGCATCGATCAACAAACAACAATGATTATCACCCAAGGAGCAACGAACAGTAACAACAAGCAACGATCAGCAACGGCTCCAGGCACAACATACTTCTTGCTCGACCCCAATAGGCAAGCGATGGAGGAGCCCACCTCACCCATGGACGAGATTGGACGGGGGAGCTCCCCCGCCTTGTGGAACAGGGAAACAAGGCAAGGGGGGTATTCAATACCCCCCGCGACTCCTGCGACCGGGCGTCCCCGATGTGTAATGGGGGAGCACCTTTTTTTTCCTTTTAGTCCATCCCATTGGCCAGTTCACCCTTGACCGTGCGGCCCCTCCCCGATGTATAACGGGCCTAAATTCCTCCCCCCTTCCCCTCTCTCTATCATGTGTAGGGCTTGGGTTTTCTCTCTCTCTCTCTCTCTCCTTTAATTAAATCAAACTTCTTTTTAAATCAAAAGTTTCTCTCTCTCTCTCTCTCACACACAATTAGATTAATTTTTTTAAATTTAAACTTCTCTTTTAATTAAACATTTTTAAAAACTTTTGTTAAATTTAAAGCTTTTCGAACATAGTTTTTCATGCACTTTGAGAAGAAGAAGAAGAAGAAGAAGAAGAAGAAGGATTAAACAAAGAAGACCAAGAGAAGAGGGGGGAAAGAGGAAAGAGAATAGTCTTTTTTAATTAAAACTTTTTCTTCTCCCCCTTCCCCCTCTCTCTCTCATGTGTAGGGCCTAGGTTTTCTGTCTCTCTCTCTCTCTCTCAGCTAGATTAAACTTTTTAATTAAATATTTTTTTAAAATTTTTAATTTGAAGTTTTTCAGACATAGCTTTTCATACACTTTGAAAGGGAGATAGAAGAAGAATGAGAAGGAGAATGATAAAAAGAAGAAGAGGAAGAAAGAGAAAAACACGAAGAGAGAGGGGAAAGAGAAAAGAGAATAGTATTTTTTAAATTAAACCTTTTTTATATAGTTTTTTACTTAGAGAGAGAGCCGGAGAGGAAATATATAATTTGAAAGAGAGATCAAATAGGGGAGAGAAAGGGAAAGAGAGAAATGAGAAAAATAGAGAGAGAAGAAAAAATATATAGAGAGAAAAGAGAGCAAGAGAAAAAAACTTAAAAGCGAAAGAGAGAGGAAAAGAAAAATGAGAGAGAGAGAGAGATACAAAGAACAAAAAAGAAAGAAGAGAAGAGAGAGAGGGGGAACAGAGAGAGAGAATTATATAGAGAGAAAATACAAAATTTAAGAGAGAGAGAGAGAGGGAAAAATGAAAAAGGAAAAGAGAGGAGAGAGGGGGAGAGAGAGACAGAGAGAAAAAAAGGAGAGAGAAAAGAAGAAGAAAAAGAGAGAATTTAAACACACAAAGAATTATAGAGAGAGGAAATATAAAATTTAAAAGAAAGAGAAAAAAATTTAAAGAGAGAAGAAGAGAAAAAATAAATTGAGGAGAGAGAAGGAAAATAGAGGAGAGGGGGGAGAGAGAAGAAAAGCAGGGAGAGAGAGAGAAGATGAAGATGAAGAAGAAAGAGGAAGAGAGATGGGGAAAAAATAAAAGAGAAAAATATTTTTTAAATTTAAATGTTTTTTGAGAGAGAAGGGAAGGGAGAGAGAGACAGAGAGAAGATAAAATTTAAGAGAGAGAGAGAGAGAGAGAGAGAGAGAGAGAGAGAGAGAGAGAGAGAGAGAGAGAGAGAGAGAGAGAGAGAGAGAGAGAGAGAGAGAGAGAGAATAAAAAGATAAACTTTAAAAGAGAGAAAGTGAGAGAAGAAAAAAGGAAAATTAGGAGAAAGTGGAGGATAAGAAAAGGGGGTGGAGAGAGAGAAAGGGAGAGAAAAAAAGGAAAATTAGGAGAAATGGGAGGAGAAGAAAAGGGGGCACAAAGAGAGAGAGAGAGAGAGAGAGAGAGAGGAGAAGAGAGAGAATTATATATAGGGAAAATATAAAATTTACATACTTTAAGAGAGACTGGGGGAAAGAAAGTGAAAGGAGGAGAGAGAGAGAGAGAGAGAGAGAGAGGGAACATGTAGAGAGAATTATAGAGAGAGAAAATACAAAATTTAAAAAGAGAGAGAAAGAATAAAAATAGAGGAGAGAGAGAAGAAGAAGAAAAAGAAGGAAAAAAGAAGAGAGGGAGAGAGAAGGAAAAGAGAGGAGAGAGAGGGGAGAATAAAAGGGGAGAGAGAGAGAGAGAGAGAGAAGAAAAGCAGGAAGAGAAATTTAACCGCTTCACCCACACGAATTATTCTATAACAAAACATGGGTGAGAAGTTTTTAGCCTATCACTACTATGCAAAAATGGTGCTCTTTTGAGGGCTCCCTCTTCATTGGCCCTTGCACCCTACACATGCATGTGCCTAAAATTTAAGTATGCATGTCAGATTCTAAAGTTATCCCTTTTCATTTTCACTTAGTTAAAGCCCTCTTTTTCCCCCAATCAGAGCACAACCATTTTATGATTACCCTCTCTCTCCTCTTAAAATCCTTCTTCTCTCCCTCTCTCTCTATCTCTCTCTCTCTCTCTCTCTCTGTGCTCTTGATCTCCTCTATTAAAATATTTCTCTATAAAGATCTCACTCTCTTTTTGTATGAGTGATTGAAAATCTATTTTATAGCCATATTAAAAACTTGTTTATATATTGATAGAGAAAATAATGAAAAGGGCCATTGACTCTCTCTCTCTCTCTCTCTCTCTCTCTCTCTCTCTGTGCCCCAATTTTGAGCTCCTCTTTGCCTGTTATGTATAGCATCCAATGTCTCAATGTCAATATTGTCCAACATCTAACTTGCTATGTCTCAATGTTATGTCCAACATCCAACATCCATAATTTAACTTCTTATTGTCTAGCTTGTTTGAAGAGATGGTAGCTCTTGTTGCTTGGTACTCTTGTTTCCCTCTACAACTGATGCAACACCCAACATACCTATGTAAGTGTAGAAGTATGAGGTTTATTACCTACAAGCATATCTCCATAAGCCTTGTTAGAGTCATACAAACTTGCTTGTGAACCCAAGTCTGGTAGATGAATGTGTGTTAAAATTATATATCCTTGCTCTCCAATTGGCTAGTCTTCAAACAAAAGTGACAATGTTTACAACATATGCTCTAATGGCATTTTTAGCTTTTCAACATCTATGATAACCCACATGTAGACCTCCTCTTCCTACAATGTCAGTGCAACCACAATGGAAAAAGAAAATAGTTGATATGCCCTTATCATTGCTAGCGCAATGCAACCCAATGCTTGGCAAATTAAGAGTTAGCCCTTCATTATAGTGGGTACTAACTCTTCATCATAGCTCTTTCTCTCTCTCCATGATAACTCTTCATCACAGTTCTCTCTTTCTCCATAATCCTTCATCTACTCTCTCCCCCTCTTTTAAAGAACCACATTTTTAAAAGGAATACATTTAGAAAGCCCTCTTTAGATTCTCTCTCTCTCCCTCCCTCCCTCCCTCCCTCCCTCCCTCCCTCCCTCCCTCCCTCTCTCCCTCTCTCTCTCTCTCTCTCTCTCTCTCTCTCTCTCTCTCTCTCTCTCTCTCTCTCTCTCTCTCTCTCTCTCTCTCTCTCTCTCTCTCTCTCTCTCTCTCTCCACCACTACAATATGCATCCTACACTATTGTTTTGCCACTACCTATGGCATGCACTAGTGTTTCATGCTATCCTATGGTAGTACTACTGCCTATGCTATTGCTATTGCTATTGCTACATGTGCCACCTACTGCATACTATTGTACCATGCTGCATCAGCTCCTTGCACCACTACTGTATGTGCCATTATTGTTGTTGCATGTGCCATTGTTGTTGTTGCCTACGCTACTATTGCATGTGCTATTACTCCTACCACCATTGTTGCACATTATTCTATGATGCTATAATTGCTGCTTGTGCTATTGCTACATGCTCATTGCTAGTGTTGCATGTGATGTCTACTATAATATGTGTTGTTGCTTGTGTTATTGCGATGTTTGCTACTTGTGATATGTTGGCAACTACTGCAACCACTATAGTGGGTGTGCTATTGTTGTTGTCGTGATATCTACACTACTTACTATGATGTTTGCAACTACTCCAACTACTAGGATGCCTATTCCAACCACGATGTTCACTAAAACTAATGTGATGACTGGAATCACTTACTAAAATGTCCGCTAATGCATGTGCATGTTGCGCTGATGTCTCCCATGTGTTGCATTGCACAACAATATGATATTGCATATTGTTTGTCCTTTTTTGTATATTAACCATTGTATATGATATAATATTGTTGCTCCTTTTGCAGTTGTGTTAGTAGTTTTTTGCATTGTTATTAGGTAGTATTTTTGCTTGCTAGGTTTTTAGACAAGTTGGATTAAGGACATCTCTTGATTGATAGTGATTGTATGGACCTACACTAGTACAGATGGATTAAGGACATCTCTTGATTGACAGTGATGTATGGACCTATAATATTGCAGGTGATATGTTACATTGGCCATGAATACACCAAAGTCTCGGGGAGTTTACTCTTGGTAAAGGATACGTGTCACCTATGAGCAAAGAATCCTTGAGAATCCCCTATCTATGATTTGTATAAGAGTCATATGAACCCTTTTTGTACCCATATATGATGTATCAAAATTTTTTATTGTGTATCCCTTTTTTTAGATATAAGATTTTGTATTCTATTAAAATTCTCATATTGACTAAAAGTCTAGAATATTTCTAACATAATAATTATACACGGCAATGTTAATGAGACATGATTCTTTGGTATGAATTATTGATCTATATATGATTGAACTTGGCATGATATAGAAGGTCATATTTCTCATTTAGTGTACTTGGTTTGTATGTGCCATTCCCTAATGCACAAATGATCACATGCACATCTTAGGAACCTTTATTATGATTCATCCTATCATTTAAAAGGGATTTTAAAGTCATTTTATATTTTCTATACACAAGAGCTCACGTGTGTATCATAGTAGCCTCTAAACCTCCTCACTTTGAAGTTTTTAAACATGTGTAATATCCATGTATTTGATTGCACATGACATGAGTTAGGAGGCCATAGTTCTCATTTACTATACTTGATTTGTATGTGCCGTTTCTAATACCATTATTCACTTTTAAGTTTCTAAATAATTATGTGATTTGTACATATATATGTAGTTGCAGTTGGCATGAGTTAGATGCGACACAAAAACATTGTAAATAAATTCTTTCTCAAATAGTTCCTTTAAGAAAATATCATTTCACAATGCTAATTTATGTCCTAATTGGACATAATGTCAACTCAAAGGTATTGTTTCCACCAAGTTAGTCCCTAGACTAGGATCACGACTTCTAGAATACTATCTAGGCTCAAAGGGTATTGACAGTTTGTAAGAGTCTAAGGAATTTGTGACCAGAGCCCCCTAGTATCCTCAACTTCTCTTACCTAACTAGAATTTCCTACGACACGACCTTTCACGTCGTGGTCAATCCACACTCATTGATGTAAAAACAAATCCCATTGGAGTAGGTTTTATTCACATTGATCTTGGGGAGTTCTAGCATCATCACAGAACATTGCCTTAGTTAGTGATTTGTGACCTATTGTCCATTCTTTATCTTGATAATTTTTTAGAAAAATGAGAATCCAATTTACAACCACAAACAACTTACTTCAAATGTATCACACACAATAGTCTTAATGAATTTCCTTCCAAGACAATCCTTTTCTTAGAAATGACAATGTCATGGGTAAACTTAGCGTAAGTGGCAATAGCTTTCAATAATCCTCTCGAATTACTCTCTACCCCCTTAGGATCTAGCCCAAAATAAATTTTAACAAGGAGTTTATTTTTCAAAACTTTTCTCTTCAAGGCTTCAAGCAATCCATGAATCATTCCAAGATTACTAAAGGGCCTTTGTAAGCAAAAACTTTCGTGATGAACTTTTTAAAAAAATGAGATTCTATCAGTAGTCCTTGTCTAGTGATAACTCACTAAATCCAAAACCCTTGGATATTTTATCACAAAAAGTATTCTAATAATTGCATTTGCATTTATCACTCAGAGGTTCCATCAATTTAGTACAAATTGGATTCAAAATTTTAACTACTTAAATATTTTTTATTGAAAAAATCATAATCCTTGAATCTAGTTCTTGGTAATTCCTACTTTATGCAATAAAATCATAAATTCTTTTTAGGTATTGCAATAATTTTCATGTAACCTATTCCCAATAAATCTCGTGTAACACATTAATTATTTTGGATTTGTAATTATGAAGGTAAAAGAATTAGCTTCAGTAAATTTTCTATGCATGAGGTGATATGCAAAATTCTATTCTCACTCTATCATGGATGCAAATTTTATTTGCCAGTTCATGAGATAATGATCTATTCATCATATTTAATATTTAAAATATTAGTCAACTATGACACCTAGGGATTTACGATGAGCACTTGGTTATTGTTGGTATTCACAACTTTGTTTGTAATTTCGCTACTTGCCATTCGATTTGTAGTGGATACTCGCAGTGTTATTAGCAACTCCTCCCACTTCCACGGCCTTTGCAATTTTTCTCTTTGGGGACATGGTCTTCTTTGATCAAGGAATTGTAGAGAAAACTTTGATAATAGAGCTATGGGTTGTGTCGATTTGATCAACAGAGACCGCAACAATAGGGATTTGAGAAGAAATCGAGTAGGTCTCAATTCTACAAGGGAATGAAGGTAGAAGAGATGGGATTTAACTTAAAAAGGCAGCAAAGTATCCTCCTTTGTCTTCAAAATAAGAATTATCCCTCTTGCTTTTTTCTTTTGAATCAAGCAAAGTCTCTTCTTTTAAATTCCAAGCTAATGGTCCTCCATGGCTTCTCATGCCTCATATTTATAGTTTGATTGAAGGGAGGGAGATCTCATGAGTCATGGCCAAGAAGAGGAGGTTGTTAGAGATGCCATAATTGATTCACCTAGCTTTTGGACGATCTTCCTTCAATCTAGGCTGCTTGTCAAATTGAGGAAAGGGAGAGATAGCTTGAATCTTTTGTTGAGACTAGAAAGGAAGATCTCATGCTTTTTTTTTGTCCTTCAAATTCCCAAATTTAGGGAGGAGAGAAAGATGGCGACAAATTCAAAAAGGGGGAGGGGAGGTGCATCTTGATCATCGTCTCCTTCTTCTCTTAAGCTTTTTTAAAAGCTTAAACCTTTTTTTTTTCCTATGCCTTATTTCTGGTAGATGGAAGATCTGCATGAGCAATAGAAGAATTCTTGTATAATAACAATCAATTAATAAGAACCTATTCTTTTGGCCAATCCAAACGTGTTTCCAGAGCTTTTTAGTGTTTGCATAGAATGGTCAAAGCCTTACAGATGAAGAAATTGCTAAAAAGGGTCGACCTTTTATGGTTCAAAGAGCAATACAAAGATATCAATCGAGTTATGAAATGTAGCATGGAGTCCTCTTTCAAGATTAATTGGCAATTTTTTTAAAGCAAGCTTTGTATGAAAGAAGCTCAATTGGTTGTTAGCAAACTTCAAAGTTTGTGTTAGTCTTTTTCAAGTCAAGTCTTGACTTGCTTGACTTGCCTAAGTCTTTAAACTCATTTAGTCTAATTCGGACTTAACTAGTCATAATGGCTATACACATGGCTTTTTCTGTGTAAATGTATTTGTAGCTGTATCAGTCTCTCAAAAGGTGTCAAGGTATGGGATATAGATTATTTTATTCGAGACACTACTTTTGATAGTCTAAGCTTTTCATATTTAATGTACAGGAAGTCGGGAAAGTTGAAACATCATATTCTCTTTCCCTTAGGGGAATTGAGATGTCCTCATCTCAAATGAAATTAGGGGTATTGGTTACTATTACAAGACATGTCATTGAAACAGACCATGCAGCCAAAAAGAAGTAGAGAAAGACTAAGGAAGCACAAGTCAAAAAGTGAATGAAAAAACTCATTCTGCCCAGGTAGGAAAAGTGGAGGAGAAGGCAAGCTCATAAAAAATGTGGGAAACCACTGAATATTCTAGCAAGGCTCTCTCAAAGATGAAGGAGGTCCTCTCAAAGATGAAGGAGGTTCTCTCAAGGATGACGGAGGTCCTCTCAAGGATGAAGGAGACTCTGTTAAGGATGAAGGTTGCTCTCTCAAGGATCAAGGAGAACTTCCAAGGGCTCTCGCAAGGAAAGTGCGGGGTGCAATATTATTCATTTTATAAGAGCATAGGCTCCCTCCTGTGCAAGTTGTAAAGTCTAAATGGACATAGGTGAAGGAATGAGGCAACTAAAAGGGAATAGGAAAATATGACATTGGCAATATGCTTGGTCATGTAAAAAAGGGGACGGGTGCCCAAGGGATTTAGGGCTTGTATATAAACTTGAAAAGTGAATGAGGAGCTCATTCTTTGGTGTCTGGCAAAAGTGGTCTCCTCTTCTTCTCTTCTTCTCTTCTTCTCTTGTTCCCTCCTTCTTGCTTTCTTGTGTATGCTTGAGAGAGGGAGTGTGAGGGAGTGAGTGTGTGAGGTTGAGGGATCTTGGAGAAGAAGCTCTCCATAATCTCCTCTCTTCTTTTTCTTCTTTTCTTCTCTTCTCTTGTCTCTCACGCAGCTATGGAGGATGGAGCTTAAAGGAGGAGGCTTGAGGTTGCTTGAGCTTGCATCTTGGATTGTAGAACTACCGTCTTGCTTGAGGGAGAAGGCTACTCATTTGGGCATCAAGGTAAGCTCACTACATCCTCGTAGGATCGAAGGTGCATCAGCTAGATGAGAGGTAGCCATTTGTGCTCGCTTGAAACATTTGAAGCAATAAGCGGTCCATGGGTCTTGGTGGTTGAGTGTGAGCTTCCACCACATTTAGGTTCACTTGTCGAGACAAATGGATTCAAGCTTGAGCACTTGTGCGCCTCAAATCAAGCGTCGAAGTAGGGTTGCATCACCAAGATGTTGCTTGAGATAGGTAGGAGATTTGGGATTTCTAATCTTCAAAACAAGTAAGTATTTTGGTTTTTTGATGAGTAGACAAGTAGGACAAATCATTTCAATATTTGGGTTTTGATTTTTTTTGCATTTAGAGTAAGATAGGACCAAGAAATCGAAGCGAATTGTTTTACGGTTTCTCCTATAAACAAGCCCAAAACATGGCAAAAGCACAGGGAAAATGGGCTTGCAATCCATTGACAAGACATAAGCACTAGCGAGGTAGCACATTTGGGCATTAAAACAAAGGTTTAAGACCCAAGGAAGGGGGTTGAAGGCTCACTTTTAGCTTTTGCACACAGAGAGAGAGAGAGAGAGAGAGAGAGAGAGAGAGAGAGAGAGAGAGAGAGAGAGAGAGAGAGAGAGAGAGAGAGAGAGAGAGAGAGAGAGAGACTTTGAGCTTCGGGCGAATCGATCAACTTCCACATGAGTTTTCTGCTGATCAGGTATATAGGAACCGTCATGTGTATCTATCCTTGGGTTTTGGAGCTCCTTGCATGTTTGTATGACAAAAATCATTGCCAGAAATCGAATTTTTGTCATTACTAGCTGCCTGCCATCCGAATCGGACATGTTCCACAAGGTCCAATTCCTAGAATCAGACAATCGGATGTCTGATTTTATCCATTCAGACAATCAAACACATCATAATTGAACGGTTTGATTTTGGGAAATTAGATCACTTGGATACCACCAATGCATCCAATCCGGACACGTGGCCTATCCAATTTGGACAATTGGCACTCTGACAATCGGACTCACGCAAATCAGACGCCTCAAAATCAACGGACCACCTGGGAATCAAACACAGCAAAATCTAATTAGTCTAAATTCAATGCGCAAAAATTGGATGTGCTAGAATTGGATCATCCTCACCTAGACATCCGATTCTAAGAATCCAACACTACTAAATTGGACACTATCAAATAATCAAACCAAAATTTTGACAATCAAAATTGATAAACCTAGTGCATCTCGTGCAAAGTAGAACACCTCCCGCAATTGAAAAAGGATTTGAAAGCCTTACACGTGCAATTGACCTTAGAAATTGCAGCCAAAAGGCTAGACATGACCATTAACAGTCACGTCAGCTTCTAGTCCCTATTGGAGCCATGAAATTGACCCCTAGACTCCCATTTGCTGAGCTGTGTAATAATTCACTCTGCTTCCACATGGGGGCCACCCCCCCTTTTTTCAATTAAAGGTAATTTACATTTCTTAATTCCCCCTGTCATCGTCGAACAAGTGGTGGGGGAGGAAGAACGTGATGATGACCATGAGGGAGGAGATGACACAGGTGATGATGGAAGGGAGAAGACGATAGCATCAAGGGAGGGAAGGAGGCAAAGACATGGAGGAAGAAGGAGATGTCGAAGAGGGAGAAGGAGTAGGTGATGAGGGCAATGGGGGAGATGACGGAGAAGACCATGAGGAAGATGAAGTGGAGGGGGAGGCCATGTGGCCTACCACCCCTCCCCCCCTCTTGACCAGTCCACCATGCCAATGGATAGTTGGTGGGTAGGGTGAACACTGACACCACCACTACTCCACTCCCCCCTCCCAAAAACCTATAAACCCCCCCTCCCCATGGTAATGGAGAGGAGGATGGCACAACACACACACACATAGAGAGAGAGAGAGAGAGAGAGAGAGAGAGAGAGAGAGAGAGAGAGAGAGAGAGAGAGAGAGAGAGAGAGAGAGAGAGAGAGAGAGAGAGAGAGAGAGAGAGAGAGAGAGAGAGAGAGAGAGAGAGAGAGAGAAAGAAAGTTATATTAACGTCTTCTAAAGACCAAAACTGGCCTATGAGACAAACTGTGATACAACTGATGAGGTCTAGCTATCCAAAATAAAAGTGCTGAATGAAAAGCTAAAAACTGGAAACTAAAAATATGGTGCTGTGAGTGTGATAAGTGTCATGTATGTGTATGTGCATATGTAGCTCTGGTACTCCAGATAATGGCTACAAAAGGGGAACAAATGTCGGTTGTGATAGGGGAACCCTAAACCCTAAACCCTAAACCCTGAGCTATCCAATAAGAACTCTCAATCGATGTGGCATATAGATCTGCATATATCTCGGAATCTCTATGAATCCCTGCTCTGATATGCTCAAGAACTGTGTATAATAATGTACCATCTTTGATGGCAGTGGCTGTGCAGGGCTAACCCATGTCCTCTGTATATAAATATGCCATATCTCCTGTCTGATGACTCTGTTCCTCTCAGAGAGAGAGAGGGTGTAAGTGGGAGCCTGAGTATCATATAGAAGAGGTGGGAGTCTATCAATGTCCATCCCATGTCTGTCAAACCAAGCTCTAGTCTTTGCATACCATGATGTGGTATCCCCCGCTCGAGCCATCTCCTGAGATGCCATATATGCTCTGTATGCAATGCAATCTCTGTCCATATCCTGAAATCTGTGTAGGAAGAAGTCTGTCTGAAATAATGCCTCGACTAGCATGGGCGGTGTGGCAAGCTCTGCTCGCACAATGTCATGTGGGACTGAGGCCTTGCTGGCAAATCAATCTAGATATCATGATCACCTGAGGTCTCTCCATCAATGTCCATACATAATTGGCAAGGCCTGGCCCCCATATAGCTGCTCCATACATCAGTGCTGGAGTGACTAGAGTATCAAAGAGACACCCCTTGGTGCGGGGCTCCTGGAAATGTGCCTGATGACACTGTCGCTCCATAAGAGCCAATGCTGAGTATCCTCTAGTGAGGCAGTCACGAGCTGCCTGTGTCATCGAGAAAATCCCTGAAGCTGCTGTAAAGGTGACTCCCAAATATACATATGATCCAGTGACCTCAATCCTCCCTCATGCTGCCATGAAAATACTCTGTCTGCGTATCTGAGCTGATGTATGGAATATAAGAACCTTGGTTTTACCAAGGTTCACTGTCATGCCTCTCTGTATACAAAAATCATCCAATGCTAATAAATGCTACTATAATCCCTGAGCTGAATCTGAGACTAACACAATGTCATCTGCATATATTAATATATGAACTGTGGCTCCACTGAGATCTATACCTCCACCGGCTCGCTGTTGAATAAACTCTGCTATCTCATCAATGTATAGCCCAAATAGAGTCGGTGAGAGAGAGAGAGAGAGAGAGAGAGAGAGAGAGAGAGAGAGAGAGAGAGAGAGAGAGAGAGAGAGAGAGAGAGAGAGAGAGAGAGAGAGAGAGAGAGAGAGAGAGAGAACCTTCTAGAAGGTTCTTCTCTTCCTCTCCTTAGAGGTGTCCACACATGCTTTTTCTTTTCCCTTTTTTCACAAACCTCTACCCTATCCTGCAAGCTTTTCCCCATCCACTTGAGTAAGAGTCTATTGAGATTCCAATAGGGGTTGCACCTAGAAGAAGGGAAGATCGAGAATGGCCCTCAAGTGAAGGTTATCGAGTGCGGGTGGAAATCCTACAACCAGCACCGAAGCCTCGAGCAAGGGTATCACCACCAATACAACTACGGTATTGAATATAAATAGTACATTTGCTTGCTTTGATTTCCGCATGGAACACATTAGAGCCGTACTATGCTGCACTAGAATAGGTAATTGAAAATGATAAATTACATCTCAAATATTCGAAGATGGAGTTGCAAATCACATGTATCAAGTGAAGTAAATTATATTTAGTTTCTATGGGATAAAATCCATATACGGCATAAGCAACATATAAGATTCCAAGGTATTGTCGACTCCCCTTTTCTTGTAAATAATAGATACATTTTTTACCACACTAAATGTATGTTGTAGCTTGCATGATTAATGGATGGCACGGTAAATGGTTTAGCCTCCTAAAGGAAATTCATCCTAGGAGCAGCTCTTGCTAACAACATGAATTGATAGCTCATGTTTGATAGATTGGAATCTTGATGTTATGCGTAGCTAGTACAAACAATGATCATAAGGATCAAAACTAAGATGACTTGAGATCCATTCGACAGCTACTATGTTTATCAATCCTAGTTGGGGTTAGACTAGATGCAAACAACAACTCCAGGCCTCAAGGCAAGTGGCGAGCTCAAGGATTAGGAAACTTTGAGACAAAGTAAAGACTGATACTTTTATGCTTGTTGGAAATAAGGTTGGGTTATCAATTAGTGTAAGTGATCAATAGAATTTATGTCTTGTACATTGTTTGAAACCTTAACATATGCCTTAGCCAAGTGTTAAGTAAAATTTTGCATGGTATCACTCTTTGATCCCAAGGGGGAGAGCAAATATACGATGGAAGGGTTATTGAAACTATTCTTGCAATGTTTGGAAAAGAATACCATTGTTTTGTTGGTTGATTGAACACCACCCTAAATGCTTTTACATTCAACTAATTGTTGGATTGCGGTTTGGATGATTATTCCAAGTGCTTGTGATTGATTGCATGGTAGAGATCTGTGATGACAAGTTGCCATGGGGATAAAGGAATGTTTTCTGAAATATGATATTAGGGTTGAATACCTTGT
Source organism: Lygodium microphyllum (assembly GCF_053477565.2). Classification (NCBI taxonomy): domain Eukaryota; kingdom Viridiplantae; phylum Streptophyta; class Polypodiopsida; order Schizaeales; family Lygodiaceae; genus Lygodium; species Lygodium microphyllum. The sequence continues at coordinate 129,038,128 of NC_141156.1, forward strand.
TTGTGCTTGATTCCTAAACGAATTAATTAAGGAAAGGATATTTTGCACGGGTGGATCATCTCCAAGATCGCACCGCGGATTTAACTTGAGAAGGTTACTGCTCGATTCACGAGTCGAAGATCGAGTGGTAAAAAAGGCCAACCATGGAAATGGTGTTCCACTCCTAGGCCACTTGTGGGTCAAGTGGAGCTCTAGACACCCCTTGCCAACTCTGGAATGGAGTTGAAGACTGATGTGGCCCCAATCTCTATGGCATTGGAAGATCCTATTCTAGATAAAGGTTGGAAATTGTGGTGCCATGTGATTTGGACCAGTTACTTCTCCAGGGCAGAAGGGATATATAATTTCTCCTGCATGGAAGATAAATATTAACCTAAAGATAAGTTAAGGAACTTGTTTGTCAAAAGGACTACTTGCCCTGTATTCGTGTCTATGCCATAAATTACATGAAAGAACCATGTTCCCTACAAGGCTTAATTAAGGAAGCTGATTTTAAATGTCACACATAAATATGATAGGACCTAATTAGATAACTAAAGAATGCCCATTGAGGGAAGCAGGTGGGTGGAACCCCTGATGGATCTATCCTACGACAGGCTGGTCCTAGAGAACTAGGAGGCTTCTCACAAGGTTTTATCGATGACCGACCCTTAGGAATTGTTAGGACAGAACCCCAATTCATGCCGTTTTAGGGGACTAGAATGGGAGTGTGCCCCACGGGTAGAGAGGTTGAGCGGCACATCCCTCTCCTTTCCTATTCTCTTTGAACCAAGTGTGGCATGGATCTGCTTCAGCTTGTGTATCTTTGCGTGAAAAAGGATGTCCAACCTGATGCTAGAATGCTATCAGGAGACCTTGACCACTAGGGACTCAGATTTCAGGTCGATCTTAGTGGGTTCTTTCGGCCGCGAACATTTCATTGCGAGGCGGACTCGAGAAACCCTAGGTGAGAAACCCCATAACATTCCATGGGAGTGCTGGGCGGTGTCACTTAGATTTGACTCTTGATGGATCACTAAAAACATGCTTGGACATGGCACGTTACAAGCTGAGTAGCATAGCACAGACCCTAGAGACTAGAGAGAGCGGCTAGTGATGATTGAGTGTAAAGCCCTATTTAGTCGAGAACTTAGATCAAATTGCAAAAGTTGCATTTGTTATCTTGTGTTTGCACCCACATTATTTTCAACACTTGAAGTGCACTTGGAAAAACCAAAATCCTGATTTCGCATAGCGTACAGAAAAGAATACCATGCACACACTGAGTGGACCTAATTTGAGGGTTTGCTATAAATAAAAAAGGAACACTTTCACATCTAATTAACAAAACGAACCCACCAAAAGGAGGACGACCCTCAAACCTAGATAGGGGATCAAGCAACCCTAATTGGTAGGACCAAGTGATAGCACAATGCAGATATGGCAAAGCTCGATGTAAAACACAAAGACAAAGAGCTCGACCTGGGAGATTTTTTGGTTGAAATCCAACGAATGGTGAACAAACATGATGTGCAAACCAAGCTAGATCACCATGGCAGACCGTTAGAAGACATCATAGTGGACATCGAGGAGGAAAAAAAGCTGGCGGCACGAAAGGCCTTACAAAGCATAGTGGCATACAACTAGTAGAAGCAGACTGGGATATTGTGGTAGGACATTGAAATGCAAGAGGTTAGCCCTAGTGAATAGAAACCAAATAGGACTGAACACAAAGAGGGAAAGAGCACTAGAGGTAGTCAATCTTCTCATGAAGTGACTAATAGACAATATCTCAACAGAGCAATGAACGGCAGCACTAGCAACATTGCTACTTATAGGATATTAGGAGTTACCTAGGGCTTGAAGAGCCAGTCAAATATCCTCGCAGTTGCCAAACAACTAGATAAGTATGAGCCATACAGTTTTGTAGAGAAGTTTGAGTAGGTCTGCGAGGCTAAGAGTTTCACAGATCGCACTCAACACTAGCAAGCTTTTGGACTTTGCTTAGGAGACAAAGGATGGATGTGGTACACTAGTTTAGAGAATGCCAAACACAATGATTTTTGATACCTTCAAGAGTATCTTCATCAAGAGATTCTCTAAGATGGGATACTCTAACAACCTCATTGTTAGATTGATGAAAGTCAGTCAAAAGGACAAGGAGGATATCCAAGACTACGTCACCCATGTGTAGAGTCTCTTTAAGAGAATCTTAGCCCTACAGAGCAACCTAGCAAATGAGCAATTTCCAACCGTGTTCATAAGTGGAATTTGAATCACTGCCCTTAGAACCTCAGAAAGAGCTCCAACTACTAGTGAAGGATCTATCCAAAGCACCCAAGACAAGGGAAAGAATGTCGATCAGAGCCAGGGGTTAGTAGACATGAAGCTAGAGTTGGCTAAGCTACAGGAGGTAATGAGAAGACCTATGCTGTCACACGTCCAATGCTTGTATTGTGGTAAAAACCACCTTCTAGTCGAGTGTCAGGACCCTAGGTCCCGACCTTGTGCTAATTATGGAAGGTTCGGTCATGATGCCATGCACTGCAGACTATCACGGAGACTCCCATACTCACAACCTTACAACCAACCTTACTTAGGGAATAGGTCTCTGAATTTCTTTGGGATAGATGCCCCATTGTCCCACCGAGCACCTAACAATACAAAGCCAGCTATCCCTAGGATAGAGATCAATCCCATAGGCATACCTAGGCCGCCTAGACCTTATGTAACCCATCCATCCAGTGATGCTCCAGTCCACTACACGGAGGAACCGAATGATAAGGAGCCTTACGTGAACCCCTAAATCTCGTACGACAAAGAGGGAAATCTACTTCTCATGGGCTAGCGACCAATGCCAATGATGGTGTTAGGAAGAGGGAGAGGCAGAGGCTTAGGAGGGAAGACCCAAGAGCCGACTTCTGTTGGGGGTAAAGGCGCCTCCGCCTAGCCGCTCGTGTATTACTACATTAACAGTCACCGCCACTGCACACTGCAGATGGTGTGCCCATCACCACTTTATTCTTTATTCTTTTAGTGACATTTTGAATAAAGGAAGGTCCGGTCACATATTGTGACTATTGGAGTTCCCATTTCTTGTCTCTCTCTTTCTTGCTCTTGCTCTCCCACCATAGCTCTCGAGTACAAGCTTCGATCCTTCTCACCTTTCAACTGGTCTCAGAGCACGGCTTCTCGACTCTTGAGCTTGGCTTGTGGCATTCTCAACTTCCCATTGACTCCCCACTCGCATTGGGTCTCCTTCCCGGTAGCCATAGCTCATTCTCTTGAGCTTCCATCACTCCCTGGCTTCCCGAGAGCTTCTTCCCGGCCTATTGAGGCACCACCAGGGCATTGACATTGAGGTATTGCTTCATTATTTTAGAGATTTATCTCAGTCCATAGGTCTGGGTAAACAGGGTTTTCACAGGTTGTGGGCAGCCATAGCTCACACCTCTTGGAGCTTCCTTCACCTGGATCTTGCTTCCGGCCTATCACAGCTTGCTGAGACTTAGTGTAGGCCTTGTTTGGCCCCCATTTATTCCCGCTTTGGGCCCCATTGTTGACACGTAGGACAGCAGACCCCCCCAACCAGCTCACATATTTTTTGTTTCAAAATCTGGCCCAAAAATCACTCTTTTTGTCATATCTCGACCATTCGGAACCCGATTCAGGAAAGATAAGAGTCTAAGTTGGGGTTTTGGCATGCTGCGGACGCGATGGTGATGTTGGATTTGCCAAATTCTAATGACAGAATATTTTGCAACAGATTTCAGGTCTGAGACAGCATGTATTTATATGCCTATGCTTGTTTGGGCATGACTACATAACCAGTTTGATGCCTATTGCATCCCGATTGATTGGGGGATAGAAGCTACATGCAATGCTATGATTTTGGCCTGATTGTGGGGCTCGAAATACACAGTTTATAATATAAATGCATGTTGAATACTCTTGGGCTGAAGCTATCTTTCGTACTTTGACATATGCCTATTGGTTCCAGGTGTATGTCTTGGGTTATGCTATGATGTATTGATCATTGAGAGATGACTTTGAGCTTGTCATTGGATCCGGATGCTTTTTGGAAGCTTGAGCTTATTTCAGCCCGCACTTATTGACATCGGTCTGTGCTTGACAGTGGTTAGTGCTTTGACAGTTACATGCTCTTTGGGTACATGCTTACCCGACGCCTACGGCTTGATGCATTTGTCTTGGCACAATGTACCATGTACTTGTTGAGCTTTAGTGCTCTCTGAAGACGTGGCTTGGATTCTCATTTGCTATTCCAAAATTTTGTATTGGATGTCACTTTGGTTGTCAGAGATCTTTACTGGGATGTATGTCTTGCTCATGGATGCTATTGAGGCATTGTCTTGGTTACCTGTCTTTGGTACTTTGACTTGGTTTGATTGAGCTATTGAGCTTGTTTATCCACCTTTTGTGCCAGTGGGAGCATCTTGTATGCTTGACCGACATTGAGCAGGAGGTTTATGCTATTTGAGCATTTTGCAGATACTTGAGACTTTGGGATCTCTTACACTTACATGTTGCATGGTTCATGCACTGATATCTTGGAGTTGCTTTTGACCTGAGCTTGGGATTTGCACTCTTGTGAGCATATATCTACTGGTGTTAGGTCTCGCCAGTGTTATGTATACTTTGCCCTGTTGTCCAGGGGGTATGCCTACTCACTGAGGGATACTTTGGTGACATGTTTGGGTGTTTGCTCAGGGTCTTGATGACTGTTTGGTGTTGATTTATGCATGTTTATGGTTGGTCATGTCTTAGCTATCATTTATTGACTTGTGCAGTGATTTGGTCAGCAATTGACTCTCACAATACCCTAATGTCATTTATTATAGCAAGCATATAACTCCAGAGACTGACGTGGATTTTTCATGCTCAAATATTTTTAAATGATGCACTTTCACTAATACTTGGTGGACAATAGTTTTGGTTACACTTTTCTCACCATTTTCTCTTGATTTTGATGATTTTTTGGTCATTTTCTGCATTAAACAGCAAGTAGTTTTGAACTATCTACAGTTTTTTAGCCTGCATTATGGCGAGTTCGTCCACTGATCTGCTATTTTCAATATCATTAAGCTTGATGGTACTAATTACTCTTATTGAAAGAGCCAGATTTGGTACGTATTGGTGCAAAAATCACAGATCAAACCATTGAGGTTCAGTGGGCAGCCACCTACAACTATGCCAAATGAGGAATGGTTTGAGCTTGATGAGTTATGCAAGTCCACTATTGTATTATCTCTCACAGAACAGGTTCATTACAATGGATTTGAGGAAGAATAGAGTGCATGGTAGTTATGGGATAAAATCAAGAATCTCTATGACAAGAAAAGTCCAGCGAGTCAGATGTATTGGCTGAAGCAGCTTATGGATCTGCACATGAAGGAGAATGGGACTATGTCTGCTCACTTGAGCCACTTCCATGCTATACTAAAGAACTTGACTTCGCAGGACATCACTTTTGCAGAGGATGTCACTCCTCTTTTCTTGCTTGGTACTCTTAATGAGTCATGGGATGTATTCCGCACTGCATTATGTGCCTCTACTGCTACCTTGAAATTATCTGATATGTCGAGAGTGCTCTTCTGTAGGAAGAGGTCAACCGTAAGAATTTGGATGCCTCTCATGTGTCGCATGCTATGACAATTAGAGGTAGGAATGATGGATATAGAAAGCATGGCAGTGGTAGTGGCCGTGGACGAGATTCTCAGAAATCTCGGTCCAAGTCTCGTGGAAAGTCATGTAGCAAATCCCGTGGTAGGAATGTAGATGTTACTTGTCACGATTGTGGGAAAAAGGGCCATATTAGGCCACAATGCCATGAACTGCGCAATGAAAGGTGCAAAGATAAGGGGAAAGACAAAGTGCGGGATAAGTCTTCTGATCATAGCCCCAGGCATCGATCTTATGAGCCCCAGGCTGGACCATAACCTTCTATGTTCACATTGATGCATCGACGTTTGTTGTAGGGGACTGTGTTGTGCCAATTGGGTGAACACAACTTAGACTATAAAGTGAGCTTTGCTAGCAAACAACTTACGGATATTGAGATGAACTACTCCACCTGTTAACCCTCAAATGAACGAAGGTGGAAAATCCGAAAAAGCTAAAGCAAAAGACAAAGACAAAGGCCAAGACAAAGAGAAACGGAAGACAAAGACGCACAAGGAGAAGAGTCCTAAATAAGGGAGAAAGGCGCAAAGGAAAAGCGCAAGTCAAAACTTTTGTAAAAGAGCGCAAGCACATCATGGTTTAATTCAAGGAGTGCCGGGCTCTCACCCGTGCAATTTGTAAATGTAGACGGGCGGTGGAAAGGAAGCTAGGAAGATAGAAGGACAATGGGAAAAAGGGCCTAGGCTACGGCCAGCCATGTAAAAAAGGGGAAAAGGGGATGACCGCCCAAAAGGGATTTAGGGTTTTGTATATAAAGTTGAAAAGTGAATGAGAAGCTCATTCTTGTGTGTGGCCAAAAGTAGCTCTCCTCTTCTTCTTCTTCTTCTTCTTCTTCTTGTTCTTGCTTGCTTGAGCTTGTGCTTGAGAGAGGGAGTGTGAGAGTGTGAGGGAGTGAGTGTGTGAGGGTGAGGGACCAAGGAGGAGAAGCTCTCCATCTTCTCCTCTCTTCTCCTCTTCTCTTCTCTTCTCTTGTCTTGCTCGCGGCAATGGAGCTTGGAGCGTGGAGCTTGAGGATGGAGCTTGCTTGAAGCTTGCACTTGGATCGTGGAGCTATCGGAGTGTGCGGGAGAGGAGGTAACTCGAACGGCACGGAGGTAAGCTCACTACACCTGTAGATATGGATGGCGCGTCAGTTATGTGAGAGGTAGCCATTAGTGCTTGGCTTGGAACGCTTGAAACAATAAGCGGTCCATGGGTCTTGGCGGTTGAGTGAAAGCTCCCACATTTTGGTTCCATTGCTAGGACCAACGGATTCAAGCCTTGAGCGCTTGCGCGCTTCGAATCGAGCATTGGAGTAGGGTTTTTCTCGAACCGGTGCTTGAGGTAGATAGGTAGGAAACGAGAGAGTTTGAAGAGGTATTCGATCTCCTTAGCAAGTAGGTTTTTGGTTTTTTGGATTTGGAAAAGCATGTTGGAGTAGTGTAGGTGATCGCTTTGTGATTTGTATACATTTAGGATAGGAAAAAACAAAGAAAAAGAAACAAACAGTAGGGTTCTTTGTTGCTATATAATAGGCTAAAACAAGGAAATAGGGGCACAGATCCTTGGAGTGCCGTTTGATTCGAGCACCACAGTGATTCCAGGCATGTTTGGCATTCCCTTGTAGTGTCTTGCACCTATCTGTAAGGTGTTGGACAATTCGGTGTAGTAGACGTCAGTCTAGAGGCATCACGTGCAACTCGCGGGCCGTCGGCCGTGTAGTCGGACCAAGCTGTTCGAGTCCCAGAATCGGACGCTTGTCTGATCGGACCATCTTGTCCGATTGGACCACTCGGACTCAGACACTCGGACTTGGGCACTCGGACGTTTGTTTGATCAGACCATCCTGTCCGATCGGACCACTCGGACCAACTCGTCTGAGTTTGGAAATCAGACCCCTCGGACCACTCGAACCATCCTGTCCGATCGAAAGATCGAGGCAATCGGACCGCCCTGTCCGATCCGATTCCCAAAATCGGACGTGAGCAAAATCGAACCACTGGGCCGATCGAACCAACCCAAAATCGAACGTCCGATTCTGATAATCAGACTCTTGAAAATCGGACATCTGAGAATCGGACAAAAAACTGTCAAAATCGGACGGGTACCTAAAGCACAAATTTTAACGCATCTAAACCCCGAGATTGACCCCAAAGGCTATGTAGAGCTAAAGGCACATCACAGATCCATCACCAGGCTAAAATTTAAAGCACGTAGTTCAAAATTTGGCTATAAACGGTCCTCCAAATTGCGTATGGCATTTACCGTAACGGCCTTGCGGGCCGGGAGGGACTGCCCTCCCACAGAGGGGGCTCTGCCCCTCCGCACCTCCCCCAAGTAGGTTGGAGAGAAAACGCGCGCCGTGACAGGTCCTCCAAATTGGACCCTAGTGAAGTAATGGCTCTACACGAGCATGGATTCTCACTTGCAAAAGAGCAGCCAAAAGCCCATACCCGAATAGAGAGAAACAGAGACCCTAGAACATCAATGGGTCAATCTAGCCATCAAGGGCAAAAAGACCACACCACGAGAACACAAAGACATTGTGTTCATACCATTTCTAGTCAGAGCGAAATGCAACATCAACAAGCTACAAATGCCAAGATGACTAGACATGACACTCTTGACGAGAGATGTGCCTTGAGCAACACTGGACATACGACCCAAGACATCGGTGGAGAATCCACGTCTGGTTATGCAAGTGGGGACTCAAGGGCATCTGTCAGAAGGCTTAAATTTACAAGCCAAGACCCGGAAGATGAAGACATAGTACCACCTGCTTATCTTAGGGTCAAACTCACCGCGAAAAGAGAGCTTACTATCGATGCTCTGATTGATGAAGGAGCAGATTTTAACATCTTGACCTATGAATCATGGACCCTACTAGGCCAACCAAAGCTCACACCGACTAGTGCAACTCTTAGCCCTTATGGGGGACACCCACAAGCACTCATAAGGAAGTGCAAAATCCTTGCGACAATTGAAACGGAAAGCTTGCCTATCCTATTTCATGTTCCTCCAAATAGTGCTAGCTGCGGGAAAGAAACCCTCCTAGGAAGACCCTTCAAAAGGGCGACCAAGTGTGAGGCCGACTATGTAGTACAGAGGATACACCTGACACTACCGGGTGTGAGGATAGTCACAACCTTTAGCAAGGGTGACCTCATCAAACCTCGAGGGAAAGTCAAGCAAGGTGCTGACATAACAGTCAAGCTTGCTGATGATAGCAAGGACTTGTTGGAAGAGTTGATACAAGCACAGGTCGAACAATGAGAGCCAGTGAGTGAGGCCAGGCCTGAAAAAGGAAGGTCAAGAGACAATGCCAAGGACGGGCTTTGGACTTACAAATATCATAGAAGACCCCAAAAGAAGCCCAAGCCTTATAGACGCAGGCATCGATGGAGGGTCAGCACAACGCCACAATGGATACCCAAAGCATTGCTACGTGCTCAAGGGTACTACGCAGGTAACCGATGGATTTGGGTACCAAAATCCCCTGCTATACTACCTCTATCAGCTGAAGGCCAGAGTACATCAAAAGCAACGAAGCACAGGAGGAAATCTAAGAGAAACTCTAGGTCTCGAGGCAAGAAAGCAGACATGAGTGTTCAAAAGAAAGAGCCTCAACCTAGCATGCTTAATAAGCAGATGTCATATGTAACCATTGAGTGTGCACAAAAGCCATTAGTGCCCAAAAAGCCTTTGATTTCCTAAGAGGATAACGGGCATCATAGGCACAACATTGCTCATGGTAAGGCTGATCGCTCAACAAAGAAAATGGCACAATCGTCTAATAGCCTCGAGCAAATCATTCAGCCAGTGCCAAGTCCACCTAAGAGTCCTAGATCTCCTACATCCTCTTTTGCCACACGGACACTGGAAGCACAATAGTAGTTGTCAAGGGCGGCTGCTCAATCCCAATCTCCATCTCCATCTAAGCTTCCAGATGTCCAAGAGGTGGGACATGACACCATCTGCAGATCTCGGCCGAAGGATATGCCTATGCAACCTAAGGTGACTAGATCAACTCAAGCTCGATCTACACAGGTGAATGTTCAAATGGAAACAAAAGACACGACCACTTCTGATTGCCTTAGGGACTTGACATTGCAATCCACCAAGGGTAGCCATCCCACTAAACTAGTTGCTACTACTTCCAATCAGGGATCACAGCAGTCACAGCCCTTGGCCATGACAATGCCCCTTGTGGAACGTGTCCTTAATAGTTTACCTATGGAGGAGGTGTCGCAACCAACTTGCTTGATAACTCCAGCACTTTCAAAGTGCCTAGAGCCTGAGTTGGAGGAGTTAAACATAAGGGAGCTAGCTAAAGAGCTAGACTCCCCGAAAAGGGAGGCAGTTGTGCCCTCACAGCCTGGTAAGGCTATTCAGCAGGCCATGGCTATGTCCCATAAGGACACACTAGAAAGAGAGAATACTGAGGCCCAACCAAGCACGTCAACGGTTGACCTAGTCCAGGGTCCTGAGTCGTTGTTAGATGCACCTGCGTTGACCAAGACAAAGAGGAGAAAGCAGAGAAAACAACAAAAGTTGCAGGTGGTTGTGGACCCCAAGAACATTGAGACGAAGAGCGCCGGAGAGCCGATGAATAAAGCATCGAGTCCATCCACCAATGAACCCATTAATGCCTCTCCTAATAGCGGTGAACCCTCAGACACATTCGTGTGCTCTGAAATACCAAAGCAATTGTTGCCATCAACAGTTGCTTGCAACACTCTATCCATTGACAATAGAACTCACATTGATCAATCAAGAGTGGATACAACGCTGTCACAACAGGGTGACAAGGTCATACCAGTCACACCCAAGGAGAACCATGATGCAATAAGGAAGCCTCAGGAGAAAAAGGAAACCCCAAGAGCATGAGCAATCCTAGCGTTGACCAATCTTGCTCATATAGACCTAAACCCCCAGCTAGGCAAACTTCTAGAACCTTGCATGAAATAGCAACCGAGCAAGCCCTCGTTGAACATAGAAGTGTCGCTAATGTAACTCAGCGTGAACCAAGATCTGCTAATGGCAAGAGGCTAAACATACATCAGGGGGCCATCCCTCTACAAAAAGCACTGCATGCCCTACCCCTCCCCTTCTCGTCCTATGCAATGGTCTTATCATGTAACAAATCCTAATCCTCGATTCGCATCTTACAGGCCCCCTGCGAGGAAAACATGAGGAACCAAGGGCAGCTAGCTTGCAAGGACGCTCTCCGCAGCCGACGGGAACATGCAGCACATGCCCCTCCGTCGGTGCGCTACGTGCCCACTCTTAAAAGGTACGCCAAGAAATGTGGCCCCAAGCGACACCGCCCCGGACGAAGGCCGAAGAATCCACGGGCTAGGGGAGCGGACGCTCGAGGAGGCGCACACAATGTGGCAACACCAATGGCACAAACCCCCAACATACGCTCGGGCACCAAGTGCTCAAGGGCAGAAAGGGAAACTCGGGATAGGGTAGAATTTAATGAATTGTTTAAAGACATTCTGGAAACAATAGCGGCCCCGGACTACACCATTTATGTCCCGGTCGACATGTTCCTTACCCAGTCTCACGGGAGCCCCGCACTAGCATCGCCTCGGTTGCCTAGCCAATCCGACTCACCCCGCCTCGTACCTATCGACTAAATCCCTATGATGTACAAGAACATTTTGTTTTTTGATGAGTAAAGGGGCAAGATCCTCGCTTGTACACATTCCCGTTACTTCTCATTAATGTATGCGACCTTAATAAGCAATGAAATAGGAATCCCAATAGACATCATAGAATTCTGAAAAATTATGTCTTATCATGATTGCATTTGTTCGATGCACTTAACACAAGCGAGCATATACTCTCACGAAGTGACAAGTGGATGCAGGATAATACAGGTCCTTGTGCGAAAATGTTCAATGTCCGATCACGGCAAGACCATTGACCCCACAAAGAGCCGCGACAAAGCCACGCTGCCGAAAGCAAAAATCACCCTGGCCGACCACCCACATCGCATGGCCCAACGCACATTCATGGGCCACGCTCCCTTTCTAGGTCAAGCTCTATAGTTGGCTCACGGCAGTCGTTATCTCAATTGTACCAACATCGCATGTGTCGCAAGGAGGTTTGCAATATCTCAAGTATATCTCCCCATCTCAACAACTACTTCTCTAACAACGAGGCTAGGGCACAATCATCATTGTAATATCCATTTCCTAAGCCTTCGAAGCTTGACATTTTCCAACCCATTGAAAGGCTGATAGCCTCAACATATTGTAATGGTTGTACTCAGGCAAGTCCCAAAAAAAAAAGGAGAAAAGAGACGAGAAAGAAAGAAAGAAAGAAAGAAAAAAGCACAAGAAAAAGAAAAGAAAAGAAAAAAGAAATGAACGAAAAGATAAGAAGCACCCACGATCACAGCACAACACCTAGGGGTCCTCAAATTAGGTACGTCCAGTGACCTTGGTCGACTGGCTCCGTCCCTATTCCCCTAGCCCTTTAGCATCATCCACAATTGTTCAGGGCACATCAAGGGCAGGACATACCTAGGGAGGCTGTCTCACCTATGGTTAGACCTGTCACCCTGATCCACTTGCACAATTCTCTCTTGCACTCTACCTTAGTACCATTGCAATCAGTGGTGGTAAGCACCGCACGATTGGCCATGAAAAGTACACCGTCCTCATCAAGCAAGTCCAATAGCTTCCAACTACCGAAAATGCGGTGTCCGTGTATTCACTTATGCTACATCGTGTAGTCACAATGCAAAGGATGTCTCATATACCTTCACGTGTACTTCTTCTCAACATGGACAACCTTGCTTCATCCACACATTGTTATGAGAAACTAGCCCACGGTCTTCTAACTATGTAATATCTAAGTATGCATGAGCACTTACATAATATCTGCACCGAAGTATATCCACAGTTTGGGTCCTCAAGTGCAGGACAATACTCTCAGCTTGCTTAGAGTTCGACCTGTCTCCCAAACTAATCTATGTCTTGTGCATGATAAGAAGGCTAGCACTTCCCCTTAGGGAGAGACCACACGAGAGGTTTTCAAATTGCAGGTATTGAAGCCTCCAATGAAATTTCAATCGCTCTTTAGCGACACCCAACTCTGAATGCTTATCCCTTACCATCTGACAAGTCCACAAAGAATCGTCATGTGCAGAATCCCCAACAAACCTACACTTGTGCTGGCCATCAATGCCATCCCCAACACATAACAGACCTACCGCCAACTCCAACAACCCTTCCACCAGCCACCTTGGCCACCAACAGGCCCCCAAGACTTTCTTTCACACCACCACCAACACTCCTCCACGAAAACCACAGGCGTCCTTGTCACCCACATCTTCGGTGCATGCTACCGCCTGCCACCTACGACGGTGAGTGCCATGGGACTAGCACTCGTCTAGGAGGGGGGTAATGTTAACCCTCAAATGAATGAAGGTGGAAAATCCGAAAAAGTTAAAGCAGAAGACAAAGATAAAGGCCAAGGCAAAGAGAAACGGAAGACAAAGACGCACAAGGAGAAGAGTCCTAAATAAGGGAGAAAGGCGCACAAGGAAAAGCGCAAGTCAAAACTTTTGTAAAAGAGCGCAAGCGCATCATGTTTTAATTCAAGGAGCGCCGGGCTCTCACCCGTGCAATTTGTAAATGTAGACGGGCAGTGGAAAGGAAGCTAGGAAGATAGAAGAACAATGGAAAAAAGGGCCTAAGCTACGGCCGACCATGTAAAAAAGGAGAAAAGGGGATGACCACCCAAAAGGGATTTAGGGTTTTGTATATAAAGTTGAAAAGTGAATGAGAAGCTCATTCTTGTGTGTGGCCAAAAGTAGCTCTCCTCTTCTTCTTCTTCTTCTTCTTCTTGCTTGCTTGAGCTTGCTTGCTTGCTTGTGCTTGTGCTTGAGAGAGGGAGTGAGTGTGTGAGGGTGAGGGACCGAGGAGGAGAAGCTCTCCATCTTCTCCTCTCTTTTCCTCTTCTCTTCTCTTCTCTTGTCTTGCTCGCGGCAATGGAGCTTGGAGCGTGGAGCTTGAGGATGGAGCTTGCTTGAAGCTTGCACTTGGATCGTGGAGCTACCGGAGTGCGCCGGAGAGGAGGTAACTCGAACGGGATGGAGGTAAGCTCACTACACCCGTAGATATGGATGGCGCATCGGTTATGTGAGAGGTAGCCATTAGTGCTCGGCTTGGAATGCTTGAAACAATAAGGGGTCCGTGGGAGGTAAGCTCACTACACCCATAGATATGGATGGTGCGTCGGTTATGTGAGAGGTAGCTATTAGTGCTCGGCTTGGAATGCTTGAAACAATAAGCGGTCCGTGGGTCTTGGCGGTTGAGTGAAAGCTCCCACACCACCACAGAGAGGGAGGGGTTAGCCATGGTGTTTGTTGTAAAGAAATTTCAGCACTACCTTTTGGCCACACCCTTTGTCTTCTTTGTTGACCATCAAGCCCTGCTTTATCTTCTTAATAAACCTTGTGCTATGGGACCCATTGCTCTATGGTTACTTCTGCTTCTTGAGTTCAACTTCTTTGTGGTTGTACGCAAAGGGAAGCAACAATACATGGCTGACCATATGTCTTGTATACCCATAGGAGAAGCCACTAGACAGGGCATCACAAATAGCTTGTTGGATGCACATCTATTTAACCTATCCACAGTGACGAGAGGGACTTGTTTAGAGTTGACTTGATACCATATTGGGTAGATGACATAGTCCAAGTGCTTGAGCACAAACTACCTAAAAGACCTATCAAGAAGACCCGACTTAGGTGACTCATCCTTAAAACACAATTCTATCAGTTTGATAGCAAGTCAAATCTATAGGTTAGGGCATGACGGCTTGTTGCGTTGAAGTGTATGTGAACATGAGATACGTGACATGCTTGCAAAAGCACACCATGGAATTGCAAGAGGATACTTCAATGGGGAGACACGACAACCCATAATGTGCTACAGACTCAACTATGGTAGCCTACTCTTTTTTGAGATGCAGCACAATTTGTAAAGCACTGTGAGATGAGTAACAACGGACCAAGGTACCTATTTGCATGGACAAAATGGATCTAAGCCCAATCATTGCCAGAAAACCATTTGAGAAATGGAGAATTGACTTCATGGGGCTGATAAGTCCTGTGGCACAGTATTCGCAGTCCAAGTACATCATCGTTGCTACAGACTATCTCACCAAGCGGGCAAAAGCACAAGCCATGAGGAAAAAGGATGCTCCAACCATTGCTAAGTTCCTTTTGGAGTAGGTGATCTCATGCTTTGGCTACCCCATTGAACTAGTTAGTGATCAAGGTATGCACTTCATTAATGAAGTGATCGCTCACCTCCTATCAACCTTTCTAATCATCCATAAAAAATCCTCACCCTACTACCCTCAAGTAAATGGCCAGTCTAAGTCTACTAATAAGATCTTTGTGAACATCCTGATCAAAGTGGTCTCTACCTCGTGTAGTGAACTGGGACAACAAACTGATGGTAGCCTTGTGGGCCTATGGAACAACTTATAAAACAATAGTAGGACAAACTCCCTTCAAGTTAACCTACATGACTGAAGCCATTCTACCTATGGAGTTCCTTGTTTTGAGCTTGAGAATAGCCACCCAAGAGCGATGGGATGGAAAGGAGGTATTGGACCTGACCGCCTAGTCAGGCTAGAACACTTATTATCAAAGACTCGATTTCTAGCCACCCATGTGTTGATTTGTGAAAAAGGCACGTTGCAAGAGCTGGTTTGACAAGCACATCAAGCAACAAGAATTCAAATAGGGGGACTTAGTGTTATTGCACTCAATACAAGGCCACAAACAAACGATGAAGTTTACAGGATTAGGACCTTTTTGAGTCTGCACTATCAGCTAAATTGGGAATGTAGATCTTGAGACCCTCGACGGAGAGGGCATAGGCTTCTTCAACAGTTTCTTCGTGAAGAATGAAGAAAATCTGTCATTTATTGTTGCTGCCCTGTCTTAATAGCTTGTAGATGCAATGAACTAAAGAAAATCAATCATTTACTACTATTGCCCTATCTCAACAACTTGTAGATGCTATCACCAGCTGTTGGTTGGTCTTCTCCTACCCTTGGCTACCTCAGAAGATCCTCCAATGGCTGCAAATCAGACTAGCAGCATCTCCTCCCTCTCTCTTGCAACCACCACACAATAACGGAAATTGAGGAGGAAGATGAGCAAGTAGTGGCATCCGCTTACCTACACATAATGGTCACTGCCCAACAAACACATACCTTCAACTCATTGATCAATGAGGGAGCTAATTTCAATATCTTAACTCACTATCATTAGAATCAAATTGGCTACCTACAACTACAACCTACTAATGCCAAACTTAGCCCATTTGGGGGTCAATCGTATGCCCTTCCAGGAAGGTGCAAAGTAGTAGCCTCTATCGAGTCTGAAAGCATACCCATAATCTTTTATGTGTTGCCGAACAAAAAAGATGTTGGTCAAGAATTGTTTTTAGGATACTCATTTAAAAAACAAGCACACTGCAATGTCAACTATGACTCAAAACATATTCACCTTGCTATTGGTAATGTATGAATCTCACAGCTTTCAGCAAGGGCAACAACGCAATTCCATCAAAGGTCGTGAGGCCACCGATAGAGGAACCCACCACCAAGTCTAAGGAGGGGGGTCAAGACTTGTCACAACCTGCTACGCCACATCGTCAGCATGCTGCTAAGATCAAAGGTAAGGCCCCTGAATCACACTTCAAGTGAATGCCTAAACATCAAGGATTGTCACCTAGGAGCATGCAATCACAACCTTGCAAGCTTAGGAACTCATACTCGAGACCTAGAAGGCATAGAAGAAACTATAGGCATCGACGAATGGCCAAGCCCCGCAATAGGTCCCCAAGACCTTATTACAACCTCAAGGCTATTATGAGAGCAATGCCTAGATATGGGTGCCTAAAGCTAAGCTGACCAGTGACACTATTCAAATGCTGCCCTCAAACTCAACTATATAGAGCTGCACAATAGATCAGACACTACGGCCACAAAAAGATCAAGCTGTGAAGCCCATAGAGGTCAGCTTCATTGACCCACAACCTCAATGAGTCTATCGATCGAAACTGTTGCTTGATGACTCCAAACCAACTCAACCCAACACTATTAGTGCTACTCAAGCCTCACAGACATCTAGCAGTACAAAGTCAGAATCCCAAACCAAGCGTAGTGCACAAGAGGCAAAATTGCACACTCTGGAGCAATCGCAAATGCAGATGTCAACTTTGTTGACCTGTCAGGTCTAGTCACAAATCCCAGCCCCTAGCAGACGTTAAACCTTCTTTATGAATGACATTTAATTCTTACCTTGGTTATCGCAAACTTAGCTAAAAATACACGGGATGACTTAGTTGGTTGCCTTTGGCATTTGGATGCCACGTTTATTGCACTTGCTAAAAGCTATGACCGATTAGACCTATGTCTCTTAGACGAGCCTTTAGCAACAGAGGTATGCATGCTGTCTTGCTCATGGGAAGACATCAAGGCTCCCTAGGCAGCTGAGAAACTCATAGACACTAAGATTTCCCATCAACAAGCACGTAAGCAATGCCTCATTACATCTTACGCCAAGTGTAACGTGTTGGCTTGACCACTTGTGGGACACATCTTAGCAACCCATCGGGAGGGGAGTCTAGAAAGCGCCGCCTAGCACTCGCAAGGAATGTTACAGGGTTTGTGATCTAGGTCTTCCCGAGTCTGCCCCGAAGCAGAAGTATCCGGCCGTTCCCACTTAGGACCCCGACCTGAAGTCAGGGTTTCTTTCCTATCAGCCAAGTCTCTAGGAAGTAGCTAGCATTGAGCTCTAGATGAACCACTTTGCGTAGGAACAACAGAGTCGAAGCGGATATATGCTGTACTTGGTTCATGGATAATGGGAAACGAGAGGGATGCGAAGCTCAACCTCTTTGCCCATAAGGCATAGTCCCATTCTGGTCCCTTAAAATGGCATGAATCGGGTTCTAACTTAATAGTACCTAAAGTCATTCGACGGTAAATCCTTGTGAGAAGCCTCCCAGTTCTCTAGGACCACCCAGCCGTAGGATGAACTCATTGGGGGATTCCGTCCACTCGCTTCCCTTGATAGCTTTAGTTGTCTAATTATGTCCTACCACATTTATGTGCAACATTTAAAATCAGCTTCATTAATTAAGCCTTTTAGGGCACAGAGTTCGTTCACGTAATTTACAACACATACACAAAAACAAAACAAGCAGTCCTTTTATCAAACAAGTTCCTTAACTTATCTTTAAGTTAATCTTTGTCTCCTACCCATATAGGAGAATTATGTATCTCTTCTGTCGAACAGAAGTACCCAGTCCAAATCTCATGGCACCAAAATTTCCATCCTTTATCTAGAATAGGATCTTCCAACGTCCCAAACATTGGGCTCACGGAGGTCTTCAACTCCATTCCAGACCTAGCAAGGGGAGTCCAGAGCTCCAACTGACCCGCAAGCTATCTAGGAGCGAAACATCATTCCCGTGGTTGGCCTTTTCACCACTCGACCTTCGGCCCATGAATTGAGCAGTGCCCTCTCGGGTTAATCCACGGTGCGATCATGGAGGTGATCCACCAATGCAATATATCATTCCCTAATTAAATCCTTTAAGAATCAAGCACAAACAAGACATTCAGTCCTAATATCATTTTCCAAGAAAACATTCCTTTATTTCCATGGTGACTTGTCATCACAAACCCTTGCCATGCATTTACCATAAATCACAAGCACTTGGAATAATAATCCAAACAACAACTAACAACCAGTTGAATGTAAAAACATTTAGGATGTTGTTCGATCAACCAGCAAAACCAATTGCATTCTTTCCAACCAATGCAAGAATAGACGATATAAAATTTCCATCGTATATTTGCTCTCCCCCTTGGGATCAACGAGTGATTCTATATAAAATTTACTTAACACTTGTATGCACAATTTTTAATGTCATGATTATGCCATTCATAACCCTTGCCCAATTCTTCCTTGTAATTGCTCTATCAACGAATAAGCCATATGCAACTAGGTGCAATTAACTTTCCTTATATATGCACTTCACAAGCTCCATCTTACAATATGTGAGATGAAATGATCTATACTCGTGCATCATAGTATGGGCCTAATGTATCTCATACGAGAATCAAAACAAGCATCTATCAATTATGAAATACATTACTTACGACCGGTACCGCAATTGGATTGATGGTGATGCCTTCGCTCAAAGCTTCGTTTGCTGGTTGTAGGATTGTCATCCGCACGTGAAATTCCTCGCTTGGAGGCCATTGTCTGCAAGTAGACTCATGAAATTAAGAAGGTGGAATAGATTCGAGATGGAAGAGCCAAAGAGAAGATGGTTAAATCAAGGATTGAGATAGAGGGGAAATTGTGTAGCCTCTTGGGGTAACTCTTCTCTCTCTCTCTCTCTCTCTCTCTCAAGCTCTCTCTCACAATCTCTTGGAGGGATATACTCTCTCTCTCCCTCTCTCTTGTAGCCTTTTGGGGTCTCCTTATGCTCCTTATGCCTCTTCCATGCCTCCTATTTATAATGAATTAGAGAGGAGGGGATAAGTCTGAGAACAAGAGTGGAGGGGCTCTTAGAAGACTCAGTGATCTGATGCTCAGATCATAAATCTGATGGTTGCATCGGCTCCCAAAGGGGAGTAAAACTCCAAGACACTTGATTAGAAAGCTCTTAGTTCACTCCTTTTTTTCTCTGTTCGAAGTGCTGTCTATTGCCTGTAGATTGCGATCGCATCATTTCACAAATCACTTTTCTTTATTTTTCTTTTTATAAATTCTCCAAAACTAACTAAAACATCACTTGTCTTTTCTTTTAAATGACATCCAATTCTAAAAATCTCCATATCTTTTTTTAAGGATAATATCTAAAATATAATAGTTTTTTTTTCCCAAGAATCTAATATTTTTGGACCATTCAAACTATACACATTAATACTAGTGCTTAATATGGCTCATAAGTCCCATTCACATTGTACTTTTCGTGAAGGGTGGCTACAATCCTTATCAATCCGAGAAAAATGTCAGATTTATGACTCTTGATTTTTTTAAATATATTTTTTAAATTGAATGAAAATTATTAGCTTTTAATGCTAGTCGGTTTTTACCTTCGTTAGTCTTTAGTTAGTAATCTTACTAACTTATTAATTGACTAACTAACTTTCAAACTAACCAACTAACTTTTATTATGCGGAGATATTACACCAAGGGCATAGTCCTTACCACACAGACTAGGAAATTGTGAAGTTAAAATAGCTAGATGCTGCTAATGGCTCTTCTTTCTTATGCTAATGGTATGCTCTCAAACTCCAATGGAAGAAGAGTGCTACCAAATTATGACCAACACTAAGCAGAGATATGTAATCAAGTCCTCTGAATATGACCCAACTTATGTAGCCCCAACCTGCTATAGGGTGTTGCAATTGGCCCCTTGAAGAGCACATCATAACTCACCCCTACTTAGATGGGGAGAAGCTACACATTGCCATTTGAATGAACTCTAGTGATTTCCTCACAGATGTCCTCACTTTCCTCACCCACATAAGCATCCAACCTGTCGATATGGACCATTATGCTCAAATGGAGTATAACTTGAACTTCTACGCTTGGCTCATGCAAAGGGGAAACACACTGAGCATGCACTGCATGGTCTCTACCCTTCAACCTCTAATCCTAGGAAGGATTCTTCTCATCTCTAAGGGGGGGATGTGAATGATAGAAGGCATGAAACATAAAAACAAACCCTAAAACCTCAATCAATGTTCAAAAATGGAAAAGAAAGCATAAAAATCAACTTATGATTGAATAAAAGTGTTAGAAATTTGTGTGAAATGCATGGACTATTTAAAGAAAAATTCTCTTTCTATATTTAAGCATTTCAACTTTCATAAGCATTTCTTTCATCTCCTACACGCCTTTTCACAAAAATTACCTGAAGAATACTTATGGTGGGCTATGGCTTTGTGATAGGTACCTACAATGGCAAGACATGAGAAAACTAGCAAGCTACCATTCTCAGAGGAAGAGTAGGCAAAGTACGGCTGCTTAGTGGAGACAAGGGCATACAACTCATTCAAATTCAAGCACATCCTGAATTTGAAAGACACAGTCATGGAGGAGCTAGCCATCAAGCAAACTCGTGAAGTAGTGTAAGCTACATAAGTATGTGGAGAAGGTGGGCCAAGCCATGGACTACAAGAAGTGCACAGAATTCCTCCAAACTTTCAACAGGAACCGCAACACTATCACGGTGTATCAAGAGAATGAAGCCTGCCAAGTGAAAATCGAGCTGAGTCCTAATGATGGCTGTTAAGACCCCTCAGAAGCCAATAGTAGAGGCCTTTGACGATGATGACTTTCTAGGTTTGGAGGCTGGGGATTCTCCCTCTCATGGGTCTTGCACCTGTGGCCAAAGCTTTCATCGATGTTTCTATCATCTTCTTTGCATGAAGCCATTTAGGTTCACTTCATCGAAAGGACTTGGTAGCGATACTCTCCAGCATTGGCACACTGATTCTACTCATCAATGCGTTGTATCTTTGGTTGGAGAACAAGACGTGCACCATTTTTACCTATAGTTGGACTTCAGGGTCTGGGATGTTAACTAGGCTGATGCCATCGTTGGTGTGGACCATCACTTTGTCCATTCCCAACATGATGTACATGCCCCTTTTTGGCCATCTTTCCATTTTGTTAGCCATGCCCAATGCTCTTTGCACAAACTCGGTGCAAAGATCATAATATGGGAGCAAAAAGAAAATGGATGCCAACCCTTTGACTTAACCTTTGAATTCCCCTCCATCTTATGTAGAGTGCTATCGACCAAAGTGGTGGAGGAGATAATAAGTGTGGGAGGAAGGCTCGGCAGTAAGTGGAACCAGAAGAGGGAGAAGAACCCAAGCTGATGGGGAAAGGAAGCACTTGAATCCCTTTTATAGTTTTTCTCCACTCCCTCTTATACGTGTTTTTTCTTTACTTTTTCATAAAAGATTAAGGTGTTTAGCTTTAAAGCTTATGCTTTTTTCACTATTTTCATTTTTTCTGCCCTAAACACAATATTAGTGAGTTTGAGAATCTTCCAATTCCCATTTTTTAAATACTAAAAAGGTGGCACTCGGATAACATGCCCATAAGTTTCTCAAAACTATATGATGTGACCTATCATTGAAAAGAGCTTGAAAAATGGAATCTATTGAGTATAGAGCACTCAATTTGGAGTTATAGTGCTCAAGTTATGACAAACCCAAAGATTTGACCATGTGTCCCAAACTTATGGAAAATTCCCAGATTTTCCAATATGGTGTTCCTATGCCTGCTTGCAACTTGTTTGGATCATAATTTTGTCATACAAACTCCGAATAAAGTTGTCAAAATACTCAAAATGATTGGAAACATCTGGTCAACAAGCCATCGTAGATAGAATTGCGAAAATCCATAAAAAATAGGTGAAAATGATGATTTTCGTAAATCGTATCATTTTTCTCCATCTTTTGTCTTGGACGACTTGTTCCCTTCAAAATAAGTCATAGTATATGTTTGGATCCATCTAAAGTGGGTATTTAGTCATCTAAACATGATACTAGAGATTTCAGACTATTCTAGTAAACCAATCCTACTTCCTATAAATCCTTTAGGGATTCTACAGTTTTTCCATGTGTGGACATGCAACATCACGTATATGCACATTAAAATAAACTAAGTAATGTGAACATTACAATTTAGTCCCCGCAAGGATTGGCATTCTAAAGTAGCTATGTGATTCGAGAGCCGAAAAGTGTGTGACGGAGGCTAGCTTGACAAATTTCGACACTGTGAAGCTACTTATCTAGTCGGATCTCAAATCAAAGTTTGTTTGGTCCTTTGTTTGGCAAAAAACTACTTGCATGCAGTGTGAAAATCCAAAACTTAAACTTGCTATTTTAGATTTTAAAGCTTAATGCCTAATTAAAAGGCCTGAAGCCCAAAAAAACTAAACAACATGGGGTGAGGGGGGCACAAAAAAAAAGCATAAAAAATTGGGATTTTCTAGCTGTTGGCATTAGGGGAGGTAAGAAGGGGTTGAGATGAACAATTTTCATGCATCCAATCCCTTCAATCCACGCAAACAATGATGCAATAAATAGAAAGATTAAATTCTAGTATTTCTCTCTCCTCTCTCCTCTTATTGTGTGTTTCCATGGTTGATTCTATGAGAGAAGGGGATGGACTGAGATGTGAAATTTTGATTGTGGGATGATGTCGAAGCATGAAATAATGTAGATTGAGGTTGGAGGGAGCATCAGTGGCTGTTCGGAAGCATCGGTGGCCCTGGAATCATGAGATGTGCACAATATAAGGCATGATTCTATGAGTAAATCGTAAATTTAATCATTTTATGATAAATTTCATTGGTAAATGATTGGAAATGGTTATATTTGGTTATCAATGTTGTGATTGATCAGAAGTTTAGGAAATCAATAAAAACTAATTATTTAATAAATTTTTTATAAACACACAAAACTTGCAACATTGCGATTTTAAGAAAAATCATGTGTTTTTAGAGTTTTGTCATGTATATGGTGTTCGCATGGGATAGAATGTGATATTAAAATAATTCTTAGTAAGCTTAATCAATCTATATTAGTAAATTATAACATAATGATATTTATCAGTAAATAATTAGAGAGAAATAGAGAAAAAATGAGAAAAATATATTTTTATGTCCAAAAAATAGAGAAAATTTACATTTGTGTTTGTGAATGTATGATAAGGTTGAGGCATGAGGGTAAGTCTCAGTTCAGCCCTATCATGGTATCATCCTGGATGCATAACAATTATTTTCATGAACAATGACCTACATTGAGGAGGCGAGGTACCCTAAGCCTATAGGGCTAGTGATTGATCTCTTTGGGGAGTGTGCAATGAGAAATATATTACATCTCCTAGAATGATCCATTAAAAGAGTGAAGAATGTGTCATATGTGTTCTATGTATAAGCAACACATCTTGGAGCTAATCCTTGAGGTATAGGACAGCCATATTGGGGCTGCGGCAATCAACTAAAGGGCACTCCCTTTGTTTATGCTTACATGGTATATCACACCGATATGTGTAGGGACTCCCTCTAAGGAGTGTGGAAATGGTTATCCATTGGATTACAATCCATACAAACATGAAGTTCTGCATTAGAGGCTAAGGTAGTATACCCTTTAGAGGCTCCTGGCCCATGAGGCTGTGAGGGGTGGTTTGGATGCATAGTAGAGGCTTGGCTAGTGCCATAGAGCCAATGTCAGGTCCATTTTAGGTCTCGACAAGAAGACCTACTCAAAGAGAGAGACTCGAGGGCCACAAGCTAAAATAAGTATAGCTTTTAGAACCTCAGAGAGAGCTACGATCGTTAGCAAGAGATGTAGCTAGAGTAACAAAGAGAAAGGAAAGAGTGTTGGCTCGAGCCAAGAGTTGGAAAATGTAAAGCTGGAGTTGGCCAAGCTCCAAGAGATGATAAGAATACCTACTCAACCTCATATGCAATTCATGCATTGTAGAGGCAACCATCTCTGAGCCAAGTGCATGGATCCTAGACTACAGTAGGTTTGGCAATGATGCTATGCATTACCATTTACCGAGGAAATTACCATACCCACACTGGTTGGGAAATAAACTACCACACTTCAGAAGGGGAGCTCCATTAGATCTCCCAATGCTACCAACCTAATGATGCCAAGCTAGTTGTCCCCATAATGGACATTAACCCACAAGCATACCTAAACCGTGTGGACCCATCGAGTGATACTTCAATACACTATGTAGAGGAGCCAAATGAGAACAACACATATGTAAACCCTTATATCTCTTACGACAAAGAGGGAAATCCCTATCTGATGGATTTTAGACCAGTACAGGGGCGATGGCGTTAGGTTAGGGAAGGGGTAGAGGCCTAAGAGGACAAAACCAAGAACCAATCGCATGTTGGACTTGCATGCACGCAAGGCACATCTCATATTGCTGCCTTGAAGGAGAGCAAGCCAATCGAGAAAAGATAGACCTGAGATGCCCTGAGTGTGCAATCACTCATTTGTATGCCGAATGCCCTAGGTGAAAACCATCCACTAGCTCGTTCGGCTATTGTGCCATCTGTACCTTTGGACTATTTGTAGTTGAAACACTTGATGGCGAGGCCATTCCCATTTCATTAAATGTTGGTAGGTGAATTGGGTAGTCGGCCTTTAACAACCTCCAAGACAACACCACAGGATAAAGATAGATGATCTCTCCTAAACACATGTTCAAATATTCTTGATCACTCACTCCTCACTGAGACTTCAACTCAACAACTAAGCAGTTTAAACTTTCAAGCTCAGAATTTACAATTTTTAGAGAGAATCTGATGCGGAAACAACCATGGTTGAGACTTCGTCAACACAAGATTTTAGATTCACACAACTCCTATTTTTTAGGGATGGCAACCCCATGCGGAGTCTGCCCCACAAAGTGTGGTTGCCTCAAGTAGTGCAAAATCAGTTGAATAGATCCTCTCTATTCTTCTTTTCTTAGAGAACACATAAATACAAACCAAAAATGTAGGTAACCAAAGTTTTATACGGTGAATTTTCATGCCAATTCAGCTGTTGCTACTACAAGCATCTCAATGTTGTAGACATTCCATTACTGCAACAAAAAAGAGTTTACACTAATAGAGCAATGTATAATCATGATGACTTTCATGGGAAACCAAGTTGGTGGTGTCTATAGATGCTATTGAATTCACGTGTTGCCTCATGCAGCATAGAAATTGCCTCATAGAGCACTGCAAAAATACACTACTACTCTATACAGCAAACACATAACTTCTCTACTCTAAGAAGCACAAACTTGCAAATGGGAGGACACTCTCTTTGATTTCACATTATCATTTCAGCATAATAGCAGATACATCTCAGCATATCTTGCATTGATGAAGGGTTATGGAGCTTCGAATGTAATGAGCTCTAATTCATCATTTTCCTGGCTACAAATCCTTTCTAATTTCCACTAACTTGAGTCCATGCATTCAACACTTGCCCATAATACATATTCTCTACCACATACCTAGTTTCAAATGTAGAGATCATTTACTTCCATTCTTCTCTACTAACATGAAACCTCGTGCAAACAACTAACATACATCACTCCCAACATGATGAAGAACAACCCTCTGTTGTCTCTCACTCATATCCATACATCAGGGCATATCTACATACTCTATGTCCCACATAGCACTAGAAGAAAAAAAGGCAAAAGGAATACTCTTATTGCCATCATCTAAAAACTGAGAACTTGCATAAGCCAATTGGCTTCAATAGCCCTGCCATCATGCTCACGGCTTCGATAACTTCAGCTTCACAGCCTCTTTCTTCGCATTTCTCCCTTCTCTTTAGACTACAAGAGTCTCTCTCTCTCTCTCTCTTTATTCAATAGCGAGCCGGTGGAGGTATAGATCTCAGTGGAGCCACAGTTCATATCTTACTATATGCATATGACATTGTGTTGGTCTCAGATTCAGCTTAGGGATTACAATAGCATTTATTAGAATTGGATGATTTTTGCATACAGAGAGGCATGACAGTGAACCTTGGTAAAACCAAGGTTCTTATATTCCATACATCAGCTCAGATACGCAAACATAGTATTTTCATGGCAGCAGGAGGGAGTATTGAGGTCATTGGATCATATGTATATTTGGGAGTCACCTTTACAGTAGCTTCAGGGATTTTCTCGATGACACAGGCAGCTCGTGACCGCCTCACTAGAGGATACTCAACATTGGCTCTTATGGAGCGACAGTGTCATTAGGCACATTTCTAGGAGCCCTGCACTAAGGGGTGGCTCTTTGATACTCTAGTCACTCCAGCACTGATGTATGGAGCAGGTATATGGGGGCCAGGCCTTGCCGATTATGTATGGACATTGATGGAGAGACCTCAGGTGATCATGATATCTAGATTGATTCGTAGCAAGGCCTCAATCCCACATGACATTGTGCGAGCAGAGCCTGCCACACCGCCCATGCTAGTCGAGGCATTATTTCAGACAGTCTGCTTTCTACATAGATTTTAGGATATGGACAGAGATTGCATTGCATACAGAGCATATATGGCATCTCAGGAGATGGCTTGAGCGGGGGATACCACATCATGGTACGCACAGACTAGAGCTTGGTTTGACAGACATGGGCCGGACATTGATAGACTCCCACCTCTTCTATATGATACTCAGGCTCCCACTTACACCCTCTCTCTCTTTGAGAGGAACAGAGTCATCAGACAGGAGATATGGCACATTTATATACAGAGGACATGGGTGAGCCCTGCACAGCCACTGCCATCGAAGATGGCACATTATTATACACAGTTCTTGAGCATATCAGAGCAGGGATTCATAGAGATTCTGAGATATATGTAGATCTATATGCCACATCGATTGAGAGTTCTTATTGGACAGCTCAGGGTATCATCACATCAGCTTATGATTGAGAGTGGCAGAGCCAGTGGCATCCCATGGGAGGAGAGGATATGCCCCCTTTGCAGATCAGAGGTGGAGAGTGAGGAGCATTTTGTTCTCAGATGCCCGGCATACTCAGAGTTGAGATCTAGATACACATTGAGCAGCTCACTTCAGGGATGTATGACTGATATGGATCAGAGATCATTTGGCCGTTTTCTGGGAGAGGCATGGCACATTAGAGAGCAGAGCACACAGCGGGTCCCAGTCAGAGGGGGGCCCACCTAGACGACTATTACACAGTTCTTTCAGACAGACAGAGTGAGAGCTATTGTACCAGCCTCCAGCCAGACCTCCGGGCTCACACTACAGCAGGCTGAGGACCAGCGTACCCGACGCTGCACGAGGATCCGTGGGTTTCGGACCCCATAGCCACACCGACAGGAGATCCGAAGGATTCTTGATCTACATCGACAGCAGACCGAGATTCGACGACACTCGACACATTGGATCTTAGATCTCCAGTTTGCTCTTTCTCCACCGCCGATGTACCACATCCTGCATCCAGGAGGGATCACCTGCTATTAGCGACTTCGACGATTGCTACTACATCCCAGGATAGTATATCTCCCTGCATCTGTTACATATACACATTGCACCACTTTATCACAGCCGACAGTTGTTCCTCTATCACAACCGACATTTGTTCCCCTTTTGTAGCCATTATCTGGAGTACCAGAGCTACATATGCACATACACATACACGACACTTATCACACTCACAGCACCGTATTTTCAGTTTCTAGTTTTTAGCTTTTCAGTCAGCACTTTTATTTTCGATAGCTGGACCTAATCAGTTGTATCACAGTTTGTCTCATAGGCCAGTTTTGGTCTTTAGAAGACGTTAATATAACTTTCTTTCTTTCTTTCTCTCTCTCTCTCTCTCTCTCTCTCTCTCTCTCTCTCTCTCTCTCTCTCTCTCAGATTCGCTAATTGTCTTGTGTAGAACCCTTCTCCCCCTCTCTTCTTTAAAAAAAAAAACTCCTCATGTTTTTTATTTTTCCCCTATTTTACTAAGCTTCCCCCTGCTTATCCTTAGCTACTTGATGGTAAACATGCTCCCTGCCATGTAAAATTCCACTCGGGGACTCAAAATCAGAAGCAAGAACACTTTCCCTGTATGAGGATATCTCTTCCTACATGAGGTGCATGTCTCAAAACTGAAATATCACAAACATATGTCGAACATGCATGATACCACTTGGGATTTCCACCTATCAACCCAACTCCTATTATGGGTAGGTGTTAGAAAGACAAAAAAATGATATTTGCATGTGTTACCCCACTTGACTCCATACAACATTATGTCCCAGATCACTCATTTTTTCCCACCAACGTCATGACCAAAGCACAAATGAAGGAAGCCTTCATTTCATTACCATGATCTAGAAATCTAGATGTAACCTCAATGGGAAAGAAGACTCGCCAACAAAGGAGGAAAAAGAAGGCTAAAGCCAAAATAACACTAAAAATGGATGGTGCGACCACACTAAAAACAAGAGGAAAATGAGTCACAGATGTAGAGGCTGAGACTTTAGCACCCAAGATAGTAGAAAAGAAGAGTGCTAAGATTAGAGAATATCCTAATCCAAGGCACTAATTGGAAATGGTTGACAAGGTTAAGGAGTGGGTGAGGGAAGCCCAAGAGCATCTAAACAATGCCCAACCCATCTTAGAAGAAGAGGTTGACGAACTCTCCAGTGTGAGCATTCATGTCTCACCAACACACATAGAATCAAGAGATGCATCCACATCTCATGCAACACCATAAAACTAGACACCATAGGTAGGCAAATTGCCCAAGATCAGTGGCAAAAGAGTGTAGAGCATGATGAAAGGCAAGTGGCTAGCAGTCTACTTACAACATTGATATTGGCCCTTGTAACTTTGCCAATAGGGGATCTTCTTAGGCAAGTCGCCCATTATGGCAAGAGTTAAAGTAGTTGTGGGTAGAGGGATCTAATGAGTTGAGAGTAGATGACTTGCATGTACATGATGTCGCCACTCAGATACCTAGCCTAATACTAAACTCAGTGCTGCCTAAGTCCTTGCATGTAAATGCTTTTTGGTAGAGCATAGAGATGCACACATTCCTACCAATGGTAGCATTAGGAGATGTCACAAGAAATGGGATCATAAACACAAGAGTGGAAATCAGTGTACTTAGCCATGCAGTCCTGTATGCTTGGGGTAAGCCATTGGTGGGGAGACAATAAGGTTTACTAATGGCATGAAAGTTAAACCATTCACAGTATTGAAGGAATGGCCCTTGAAAATAGCATGTGCCCAGTTCTCAATGAACTTCATAGTTATGAAGGGAGTAGACTATGATATTTTGCTAGGCAGACCCTAGATGTGCAATGCAAAAGTGATCAAAGACTAGGTTAATAGTCCTATATTCTTAGGTAACAAATCAAAGGTAGTAAAAGTCAAGATGGATACCTACAATACCATGCCGATTGACTTAGATGACATCTCCTTTTGAGGGGAGACTCACAAGCCAAAAACTCTTACAGACCACTAATGAATTATATCCCTTGTACTGAGGATAAGTGGGATTGGATGCATGTGCTAGCCACCATCAACTTGCCAGTCTCAAATGATGAAGAGGATTATAAGAAAGCTACAAGGATAGTCAATGAGTCCCATAGAGCCACCACATCTCAGCTGTTACCAAAGGGAAAGACCCTACCATCAGTGCCACTTTGTATGGTAGCCAAAATCCCTAGCAGACAACCAACACCTACTCCTTTCCATATCCCATCTAATAGACTCGAGCTGCAGGGGATCCTTGAGTATTTGACAAGGGAGCTAGCTGCTCACCTAGTTGCCAATCTTAAGTCACTCCAAGACCTCATGGATGAACCAAAATGGTGATGGACTAAAGTGCATGACCTAAACCTGATGTACAACTGGGCATTATTCACGGATGAGAATAGAGGCCTAAACAACAATGGCCAGTCAAAATGTAGCAATTCAAATGATGAGTACAAAGACTGCTATTCCACAAATGAGGAAAGTGAAAATGAGACCGAGATGATAGAGTGCGATTACATAGACGACATAGTGATCGAACAAATAAGAGTGGACTCCAAGTCACGAAAAGTCAATGCCTTTAGAATCAAGACAAGAGTCTTCAGAACAAAATGCGATTGCACTTGGCTAGATCACTTAGGCGTGATAGACTATGAGCAAGCAAGATTGGTCGAGTCAAGCATCATACCTCTCCTTAGAACAGAATCATCATTAGAGCTGCGGACCATTAGGGGAAACCCTTTCCTCTAGCGAGGGTTGTGAGTTTAACTTGGATTAAATGGAAGTAAGCTCTGAGAGCGACCTAGAGATACCTATACCACCTAAGACCAAATGCACCAAAGGGGGACTTGCCAGTCCATCTATAGTGCAAACAGTTGAGGGAGGAAAGAGAGGACAACCAAAGGGGATGGAAGCCAAACAGCCAAAGAAACCCCAAGACCTACCAAAATGCTTCACTAAATTTAAAAAAGGAGACAAGGTAGTTATCTTGTTGGGAGTAAAGAGACCGGAATACGCAAGTGAACCAATTGAAGGGCTACCAAGGTCAAGGTCAACTTAGCAGGGGAAGGAGAAAATCCTCGACATGTGTTTATAGCTGATGACTTGACTGAAGCAAGAGGAGATTGATCTTCTTTCTTTCTTGTAAGAGTACATAGCATATTTTCTTGGAACTCAAGGGAGTCAATCCAAGAGCCATAATGCATAATATCCCAATGATTCTGTATGCAACCCTAGTGAAGTAGTGACCTTATGCGATGAATCCAAAACATACTCATGCAGTAAAGGAAGATATTGATAAACTATTAAAGGCCGGATTTATTTACAAGATTGATCATACAAACAAAGTGTCACCCATTGTGATCATCCTAAAAAAGAATAGTAAAATCTGAGTGTACGTAAACTACAAGAAAGTCAATGCAGCGGCTAAAAGAGACAATTATCCATTGCCACATAGAGCACATGCTGGAGAGAGAGTAGTAGGAAAAGAAGCCTATAATTTCTTAGATGGCTTCTCAAGTTATAACCAAGTTCAAGTGCATCCTGACAATAGGCATAAGATGGCATTCACCATAGAACGGGACATATTTGCTTACATAGTCATGCCATTGGGCTGACGAACACACCTACTACTTTTCAATGTCTAATGTGTGCCATTTTCAAGGACATGCTCAAGCAAGAGCTAGAGATATTCGTTAATAATTTATGAGTACAGTCCAATTGGAAAGAACACCTAGACAAGCTTCACGTAATCTTTGAATGGTGTAGATTGTATAGTCTCTCTTTGAACCCCTTAAAGTGTCAATTTTGGGTGAAACACAAATGTACCTTAGGAAACGTGGTGTCCAGGAATGGCATTGCCCCCATTGACTCCTCCAAACTCAGCCACCCCCAACAACTATAAGGGAGTTTAGCGCTTCTTGGAACACATAGGGTACTATCAGCGCTTCATCCTAAACTATGCATTGATTGCTAAACTACTTTATAAGTTGCTGATTGTATTCAAATGGAACAAGGAGTGCCAATGTGCTCTTACCATAGCACCAATCTTACGAGGCCCATATTGGAGCATAACATTCCATGTGCATATTGATGCATTGAAGTTTACCATGGGAGCTATTCTGTGCTAGCCTGGCAAACATAGCCTTGACTATCGAGTGAGCTTTGCTAGTAGACAAATCATGGATACTGAGATAAATTACTCCATTAAAAAGAGAGAAGGCCTAGCCATGGTATTTGTTGTGAAGAAATTTTGGCATTTTCTTTTGGCTACTCCCTTCACCATCTTTGTTGATGTAGTGGGAGCTCACACTCAACCGCCAAAACCCACGGACCTCTTATTGCTTCAAGCATTTCAAGAAAGCACAAATGGCTATCTCTTACATAGCCGATGCACCCTTCGATCCTATGGGGGTGTAGTGAGCTTACCTTGATGCTTGAATGAGTAGCCTCCTCCCTCAAGCAAGCTAGTAGCTCCACGATTCAACATGAAAGCTCAAGCAACCTCAAGCCTCCTTCTTCAAGCTCCATCCTCCATAGCCACGTGCAACAAGAGAGAGAAGAAAAGAGAAGAAGAAGAGAGGAGATGATTGAGAGCTTCTTCATCATCACGATTCCACACCCTTACACACTGTGGGAGCTTTCACTCAATCGCCAAGTCCCACGGACCGCTTATTGTTCAAGCGTTCCAAGCCGAGCACTAATGGATATCTCTCACATAATCGACACGCCATCCAATCTCTCACATAATCGACACGCCATCCATATCTACGGGTGTAGTGAGCTTATCTCCGTGCCATTCAAGTTACCTCCTCTCCCGTGCACTCCGGTAGCTCCACGATCCAAGTGCAAGCTTCAAGCAAGCTCCATCCTCAAGCTCCACGCTCCAAGCTCCATTGCCACGAGCAAGACAAGACAAGAGAAGAGAAGAGAAGAGAAGAAGAGAGGAGAAGATAGAGAGCTTCTCCTTCTCGGTCCCTCACCCTCACACACTCACTCCCTCACACTCTCACACTCCCTCTCTCAAGCACAAGCTCAAGCAAGCAAGAACATGAAGAAGAAGAAGAAGAAGAGAGCTACTTTTGGCCACACACAAGAATGAGCTTCTCATTCACTTTTCAACTTTATATACAAAACCCTACATCCCTTTTGGGCGGTCATCCCCTTTTTTACATGGCCGGCCGTAGCCTAGGCCCTTTTTTCCATTGTCCTTCTATCTTCCTAGCTTCCTTTCCACCGCCCGTCTACATTTACAAATTGCACGGGTGAGAGCTCGGTGCTCCTTGAATTAAACCATGATGTGCTTGTGCTATTGCGCTTTTCCTTGTGCACCTTTCTCCCTTATTTAGGACTCTTCTCCTTGTGCGTCTTTGTCTTCCATTTCTCTTTGCCTTGGCCTTTGTCTTTGTCTTCTAGTTTAGCTTTTCCGGATTTTCCACCTTCGTTTGTTTGAGGGTTAACATTACCCCCTCCTAGACGAGTGCCAGTTCCATGGCACTCACCGTCGTAGGTAGCAGGTTGTAGCATGCACTAAAGACGTGGGTGACAAGGATGCCTGTGGTTTACGTGGAGGAGTGTTGGTGGTGGTGTGAAAGAAGGTCCTGGGGGCCTGTTGGTGGCCAAGGTGGCTGGTGGAAGGGTTGTTGGAGTTGGCGGTAGGGTGTTCTGTGTTGGGGATTGCATTGATGGTCAGCACAAGTGTAGGTTTGTTGGGGATTCTGCACATGATGATTCTTTGCGGGCTTGTCGGATGGTAAGGGATAAGCATTTAGAGTTGGGTGTTGATGAAGAGAGAACAACACTTTCGTTGGAGTCTTCAACACCTGCAATTGAAAACCTCTCATGTGGTCTCTCCCTAAGGGTAGTGCTAGTCTTCTCTATTGTGCACAAGATATAGTGCAATTAGTTTGGGAGACGGGTCGAACTCTAAGCAAGCTGAGAGTATTGTCTTGTACTTGAGGACCCAAACTGTGTATATACTTTGGTGTAGGTATTATGTGAGTGCTTGTGCATACTTAGATATTACTTAGTTAGAAGACTATCGGCCTGGTTCCTTGTATAGCAATGGGTCAGTGAAGCGAGGGGCTAATTTGATGGAAAATTTTGTCGATGAAGACGGGGAGTACACTTGAAGATTGCTTGAGACATCATTATGGTCTTGTCAAGGTCATGTAGCATAATTGAGCTCCTTGATGTCTAGCTCTCGGTAGATAGTGACTACTTGTAGTGCTTGAAAAGTATGGTGTACTTTTCCATTGTCTTTCATGCCTTGCTTACCACTGTTGATTGTAATGGCATTGAGATGGAGTGCAAAAGAAATGGCAAGTGGTTCAAGGTGACATGTCTAACCATAGGCGAGGCGAGCTCCCTAGGTATATCCTGCCCTTGATGTGCCCTGAACAATTGTGGGGGATGTACAAAGGGCTAGGGAATTAGGGACGGAGCCAGCCGACCAAGGTCACTGGGTGTACCTAATTTGAGGACCCCTAGGTGTGGTGCTGTGATCGTGTGCGTTTTCATTTTTCTTTTTCTTTATTTATTTCTTTCTCTTTCTTTTTTCGTTTCTTTTCTTTTATTTTTATTT
The DNA here is from genome assembly GCF_053477565.2 of Lygodium microphyllum. Taxonomy (NCBI): domain Eukaryota; kingdom Viridiplantae; phylum Streptophyta; class Polypodiopsida; order Schizaeales; family Lygodiaceae; genus Lygodium; species Lygodium microphyllum. The sequence goes on from NC_141156.1 coordinate 129,072,468, forward strand.
TTATTTTATATTATTATTATTTTTTCTTTTTTTTGTGGGAAAAGTGAATACAATCAATGCCATACATTGAGACTGTTAGCCTTTCATTTGGATTGAGAAATGTTGGGATTCAAAGGCTATGAAGAATTGATATTATAGAGATGATTGTGTCACGAGCCTTGATGCTAGAGGAACTATTGTTGAGATGAAGAGATACACTTGAGATTTTACAAACCTCTTTGTAACATGCAAGACATCGAACAGTTGAGGTAGCACTTGGAGTGAGCTGTGCACGGACAAGGGCAGAGCATCTTGCGAATTGAATCTTGGATGATGAAGAGACGTTCGCCCTTGTTAAGAGCATGGCTCTTGCCCAAACATTGAGTTTGACCAAGAAGGAGGGGGTAATCGACGATTATGCTTTGGCCATGCTCAGTTGCAATATGTACTTTTTCTACAGAGGTGTCCTTGGGTTCTCATCCAGTGGCGTTTCCGTCATGGCTTTGGTTTCTTGGTATGTTTGTCACTTCTTCCATAATGGTTCTTTGTGGGGTTGGTGGTCTTGTGGTGTCTTGGATATTAAACGCTTCTAGACCTTAACCTATGTCATTTTGCATCCACTTGTCACTTCGTGAGAGTATATGCTTGCTTGTGTTAAGTGCATCGAACCAATGTAATCATGATAAGACATAATTTTTTAGAATTTTATGATGTTTATTGGGATGTTTATTTCATTGCTTGTTAAGGTCGCATACATTAACAAGAAGTAACAGGAATGTGTACAAATGGGGATCTTGCCCCTTTACTCATAAAAAAACAAAATGTTCTGGCATGTTGACTTGTCGAGCTACTTGTACATCATAGGGATTTAGTCAATAGGTACGAGGCGGGGTGAGTCCGGTTGGCTAGGTGATCGGGGCGGTGCTAGTGCGGGGCTTCCGTGAGGCTAGGCAGGGAACATGTCGGCCGGGACATGAATGGTGTAGTCTCGGGCCGCGACCGTTTCCAAAATGTCCTTAAATAGTTCATTAAATTCTTCCCTGTCCCGGGCCGCCTTTTTTGCCCTTGAGCATCTGGTGCCCGAGCGTACATTGGGGTTTTGTGCCACTGGCATTGCCACCTGCTGCGCGTTTCTTTGAGTCTCGACTTTCTTGACTCGAGAATTCTTCGGCCTTCGTCTGGGATGGTGTCGCTTAGGGCCTCGCTTCTTGGCATACCTCTTGAGGGTAGGCACATAGTGCTCTGGTGGAGGGGCGCGTGCCACATTCTCTCATCGTCTGTGAAGAGTGTCTTTGCATGCCAGATGTCCATGGTTCTCCATGTGTTCCGTCTGGAAGCCTGCAAGATGCAATCCAAGGGTTAGATCTTAATACATGATACAACTGTTAGCATGGAAGGGATTTTAGTGTGGTTTATCAAGCGCATATGATAAGAAGGGGAGGGGTGAGGCATGCAGTGTTTGTCGTAAAGGGATGGCCCCCATGATGATGTTCGTTTTGCCTCCAACCATTAGCTGATATTGGCTTATGCTAAGTTGTGTGGACTGGTTGTCATGGAGTGGGATAGGGCACATCCTCGGAAGGATAGACCAAAAAGGGAAGGTGTATAGAAAGGGGTTGCACCCTGTCTACATCATCAGTGTTGTTGGTCAAGGCTTCCTATGGCGGTAATGTGGGTTGCATGCCCTTCACTTGGAGGTGGGGATGGTCACACGGCTTTTAAATGTGTGACGAGAGGAGGACTTGAGGAGCTTAACCTATCAGTCCCAACTCTTCTCCCTGTGCTTGACTATCATTACTTGTGTGTGTTGATATTGTTTATACAGGGTGACACAAGAATCAGTGTTTATTTATATACATAATGTCACTTCACGAGGATAAAAACCAATTGTAGAACTCGGGGTTGTACTAGAGCGTGGCACATGCATCCAGCACTCGTGGCAGCTTACTTAGTACCAATAGATATTTTTCCACATCGAGCAGCATGGAACCTTGTCCGAGTCTACTGGCAACATGTAACTCCTTCTCAGTGAGAACCTTATTAATCAAAGGGCTCTCTAGGCTAGTTCCAGCTAAGTTCGTACACCGAATGGCAGTCAGCACTCGAAGGGAAGTTGGTGCTACATATGTTGGGTCCCTTTGGGATCGCCATTTGGCCAATCGCTCCTCAAAGACTGTCATGATTTGAGCCCCTACTTCGGCCATTTGCAACGTGGCGTTCACACCAACGTTGTTCAAATTGACTTCGGCCCTCCGTTAGTCGCTTTAGTTGCTCTATGTCTATGAGATTCAGTTGGCAGAGCACTTCATTGAACGTGACGGTTAAGCGCAGTTTGTTAGCCTCCTCGTCAGAGATGAGTTGCATGCGTTCATGTAAGAGCTTGTTATAGTGCTTGTCAAGATGTTTTTGCTCTTCCCAAGATAAGGGAAATGGCAAGTATTCTTCAAGCTGCTCCTTAGGGCATGCGCCCATGTCTGCAAGGATGTAGATACGTGCGAACACTTTGAGCTTAGCATCCAACTCAGTTAAGCATTCTGCGACACTTCTATGTTCAGCGAGGGCTTGCTCGGTTGCCATATCATGCAAGGTTCTAGGAGTTTGCCTGGGCTTTAGCATAGATGGGGGCTCAGGCCTAGATGAGCAAGATTGGTCAACGTTGGGGTTGCTCATGCCCTTGGGGTTTCCATGTTTCTCTAGAGGCTTCGTTGTTGCGTTATGGTTCTTCTTGGATGTGACTAGTATGGTCTTGTCACCCTGTTGTGAGGACGTTGTATCCACTCTTGATTGGTCGATGTGAGTTTTATTGTTGGTGGATTGAGTGTTGAAAGCAACTGTTGATGGCAACGACTGCTTTGATTTTTCAGAGCACACAGATGTGCCTGAGGTTTCACCACTATTAGGGGAGACATCTATGGGTTCATTGGTGGATGGACTCCATGCTTTATTCATCAGCTCTCCATTGCTCTTGGTCTTAATGCTCTTGGGGTCCACAACTACCTGCAACAATTGTTGTTTTCGCTATTTTCTCCTCTTTTTCTTGGTCAGCGCAGGTGCATCTAATGGCTCAGGACCCTGGGCTAGGTCGACCACTGATGTGCTTGGTTGGGCCTCAACATTCTCCTTCTCTAGAGTATCCTTACGGGACATGGCCATGGCCTGCTGAATAGCCTCGCTAGGTTGTGAGAGCACAACTATCTCCCTTTTCGGAGAGTCTAGCTCTTCAGCCAACTCCCTTGTGTTTAACTCCTCTAGCCTAGGCTTTAGGCACTTTGGAAGTGCTGGAGTTGTCAAGGAAGCCAGTTGCGACACCTCCTCCTCCACAGGTAGACTACTAAGGACACGTTCTGCAAGGGGAATTGTCATGGACAAGGGCTGTGACGGCTGTGATCCCTAAGTGGAAGTAGTAGCGGCTAGTCCAGTAGGCTGGCTACTCTTAGTGGATTGTGGTGTGAGGTCCCTGGGGCGATCGAAAGTGGTCGTGTCTTTTGTTGCCCTTTGAGCATTCATTTGTGTAGATCCAACATGAGTTGATCTAGTCACATTAGGTTGCATAGGCATATCCTTGGGCTGAGAGCTACGGCTAGTGTCATGTCCTACCTCTTGGACATTTGGAAGCTTTGATATAGGTAGAGATTGGGATCGAGTAGCTACACTTGACAATTGTTGTGCTTCCTGTGTCCGTTTAGGGGAAGAGGGTATAGCAGATCTAGGACTCTTAGGTGGACTTGGCACTGGCTGAATGATTTGCTCGAGGCTATTAGACGATTGTGCCATTTGCTTTGTTGAGCAATCAGCCTTGCCTTGAGCAATGTTGTGCCTATGATGCTTGTTCTCCCCTTGGGAAATCAAAGGCTCTTTGGGCACTAATGATTTTTGTGCATGTTCAATGGCTACATATGACATCTGTCTATTTAGCATGCTAGGTTGAGGCTCTTTCTTTCAAACAATCATGTCTGGTTTGTTGCCTCGAGACCTAGAGTTTCTCTTAGATTTCCTCCTGTGCTTCATTGCTTTTGATGCACTCTGGCCTTCAGCTTCTGCTGATGGAGGCGGTTTAGCAAGGGATTTTGGTACCTAGATCCATCGGTTACCTACATAATACCCTTGAGCACGTAGCAACGCTTTAGATATCCATCGCGGCGTTGCGCTGACCCTCCATCGATGCCTTCGTCTATAAGGCTTGGGCTTCTTTTAGGGTCTTCTATGATATTTGTAAGTCAAAAGGCTATCCTTGGCATTGTCTCCTGACCTTCTTATTTCCGGCATGGCCTCACTCACTGGTTCTCGTTGTTCGACCTACGCTTGTATTAGCTCTTCCAACAAGTCCTTGCTCTCATCCGCAGGCTTGACTGTTATGTCAGTACCTTGCTTGCCTTTCCCTCGAGGTTCGATGAGGTCACCCTTGCTAAAGGTCGTGACTATCCTCACACCTGGTAGTGTCAGGTGTATCCTCTGTGCTACATAGTCGGCCTCACACTTGGTCGCCCTTTTGAAGGGTCTACCTAGGAGGGTTTCTTTCCCACAATTCTCGCTATTTGGAGGAACATAGAACATGACTGGCAAGCTTTCTGTTTCAATAGTTACAAGGATTCTGCACTTCCCTAGAAGTTCTTGTGGGTGTTCCCCGTAAGGGTTAAGAGTTGCATCAGTCGGTTTGAGCTCTGGTTGACCTAGTAGAGTCCATGCTTCGTAAGTCAAGATATTGAAATTTGCTCCTTCATTAATGAGAGCATCAACACTATGCTCTTTTTCTGCGGTGAGTTTGATCCTAAGATAAGCAGGTGGTACTATGTCTTCATCTTCCGGGTCTTGGCTTGTAAATTTAAGCCTTCTGACAAATGCCCTTGAGTCCTCGACTGTATGACCAGATGTGGATTCTCCACTGGTGCCTTGGATCGTCAGTGCAGTGTTGCTCAAGGTACATCTCTCGACAAGAGTGTCATGTCTAGTCATCCTGGCATTTGTAGCTTGCTGATGTTGCCTTCCGCTCTGACTAGACATGGTCTGAACACAATGTCTTTGTGTTCTCATGGTGTGGCCTTTCTGCCCTTGATGGCTAGATTGGCCCATTGAGGTTCTAGGGTCTCTGTTTCTCTCTGTTCGGGTATGGGCTTTTGGTTGCTCTTTTGTAAGTGAGAATCCATGCTCGTGTAGAGCCATTACTACACTCGGGTCCAATTTGAAGGACTTGTCACGGTGCGCGTTTTCTCTCCAACTACTTGGGGGAGGTGCGGAGGGGACAGAGCCCCCTCTGTAGGGGTCTGGGGGGGCAATCCCCCTCGGCCCGCAGGGCCGTTACGGTAAACACCATGTGCAATTTGGAGAACCGTTTATAGCCAAATTTTGAACTACTTGCTCTAAGTTTCAGCCTAATGATGGATCTGTGATGTGCCTTTAGCTCTACGTGGTCTTTGGGGTCGATTTCGGGGTTTAGATGCGTCAGAATTTGTGTTCTTGATACCTGTCCAATTTTGACAGTTTTTGGTCTGATTCTAAGATGTTCGATTTTCAGGAGTCCGATTATCAGAATCGGACGTCCGATTATCAGAATCGGACGTCCGATTATCAGAATCGGACGTCCGATTTTGGGTTGGTCCGATCAGCCCAGTGGTCCGATTTTGGTCACGTCCGATTCTCGGAGTCGGATCGAAAAAGTGGTCCGATTTTCAAAGTGGTCCGATTCTGGGACTCGGACAGGGCTGGTCCAACTCCCTTAGTCGGACGGTCCGATTTCGAGGATCGGACGGTCCGACCCCAGGATTCTGGTGGCCCGATTCTGGGAATTGGACCGCTGCAAGTTGGTCCGACTGCGTCGGCGGCGGGCGCGATTTCGGCACGTTTGAATCCTTCTCAATGTCTGCTGCACACAATCACCACAGACTTGCCATATTTGATTAGAGCACTATTGGAAAACACCAGACTCACCTGGAGCAGCACGAATCGCTGACGCTTAGAATCGGGGTAGCGCTTCCTCGTCCTGTGAACCAGAAGCTCTCTCTCCCTCTCTCTCTCTCTCACAAAGCTAACCAGAGAAATGAGGTTTGTGTCCTGGACTCCCAAGCCTCTTAAGGTCCTTTCCCAGCATTGCAAAACCTTACAGCCAGTTTCCTGTCCCTGTTTCACCCAGAAAATTGAATCTGGTCCCCTGTTTCCCTGTTTTAGCCTGTTATACAGCAACATAAAACCCTACTGTTTGCTTCTTTTTCTTTGTTTTTCTCCTATCCTAAATGCATACAAATCACAAAGCAATCACCTACACTACTCCAATGTGCTTTCCCAAATCCAAAAAACCAAAAACCTACTTGCTAAGGAGATCAAATACCTCTTCAAACTTCCTCACTTCCTACCTATCTACCTCAAGCACCGGTTCGGGGAAAACCCTACTCCAATGCTCGATTTGAAGTGCACAAGCGCTCAAGGCTTGAATCCATTGGTCCCGGCAACGGAACCAAAATGTGGGAGCTTTCACTCAACCTCCAAGACCCACAGACCGCTTATTATTCAAGCGTTCCAAGTCGAGCACTAATGGCTACCTCTCACATAACCGACGCGCCATCCATATCTAGGGTGTAGTGAGCTTACCTCCGTGCCGTTCGAGTTACCTCCTCTCTCGCGCACTCCGGTACCTCCACAATCCAAGTGCAAGCTTCAAGCAAGCTCCATCCTCAAGCTCCACGCTCCAAGCTCCATTGCCACAAGCAAGAGAAGAGAAGAGAAGAGAAGAGAAGAGAAGAAGAGAGGAGAAGATGGAGAGCTTCTCCTCCTCGGTTCCTCACCCTCACACACTCACTCCCTCACACTCTCACACTCCCTCTCTCAAGCACAAGCTCAAGCAAGCAAGAACATGAAGAATAAGAAGAAGAAGAGAGCTACTTTTGGCCACACACAAGAATGAGCTTCTCATTAATTTTTCAACTTTATATACAAAACTCTAAATCCCTTTTGGGCGGTCATCCCCTTTTTTACGTGGCCGGCCATAGCCTAGGCCCTTTTTCCCATTGTCCTTCTATATTCCTAGCTTCCTTTCCACCGCCCATCTACATTTACAAATTGCACGCGTGAGAGCCCAGTGCTCCTTGAATTAAACCATGATGTGCTTGCGCTCTTGCGCTTTTTCTTGTGCGCCTTTCTCCCTTATTTAGGACTCTTCTCCTTGTGCGTCTTTGTCTTCTGTTTCTCTTTGCCTTGGCCTTTGTCTTTGTCTTCTACTTTAGCTTTTCCAGATTTTCCACCTTCGTTCGTTTGAGGGTTAACACACACTCACTCCTTGACACTCCCTCTCTCAAGCACACACAAGTAAGCAAGAAGGAGAGAAGAAGAAGAGATTACTTTTGCCACACACCAAGAATGAGCTTTTCATCCACTTTTTGAGTTTATATGCAAAACCCTAAATCCCTTGGGATCCCATTCCCTTTTTTACATGATCAAGCATCTTGCCACGGTCCTCTTTCTCCACTCCCTTCTAGTCACCTTATCCCTTCACCCGTGTCCATTTAGACTTTACAACTTGCATAGGAGGGAGCCTAGCGCTCTTATAAAATGAATTATGTTGCACTCCTTACTTTCCTTCTGAGAGCCCTCAGAGATTCTCCCTCATCCTTTAGAGAGCATCATTCATCTTTGAGAGGATCTTCTTCATCCTTGACAAGACGTCCTTCATCCTTGAGAGAGCCCTGATAGAATATTTAGTGCTCTCTTTCATCCTTGAGAGTTGTGAGAGCAGCTTGTTAGAATATTTGGTACTTTCCTTCATCCTTCAGAGCACCTTGCTAGAATATTTAGTGGTCTCCTACATTTTTTCTAAGCTTTCCTTCTCCTTCACTTTTCCTGCTTGTGTTGAATGAGATTCTTCATTCACTTTTTGACTTGGGCTTCCTTGATCTTTCTCTGGTTCCTTTTGGCTACGTCATTCTTATCTGTGACATGTCCTGTAACATTGTAACATTACCCCCTCCTAGATGAGTACCAGTCCCATGGCACTTGCAGGTTTAAACTAGGGAAGATTTGCTGAGTTGATAGGCAGTCATGTGCATTGATGATGATAGGGCCTCTAAAGTTGGCGGCTTGCATTGTTTGGAGGTACCTATAAAGAAAAGAAGGTGCAATGCCTAGGGGTGTGTCTATCTTACCGTGTCGTTCTTTGTGGCTCGTGATGGTGGAATTGGGAGTTGGTTCAAACTACAAGCAAGCCTAAGTGTTGTCCCACACTTGAGGATCTAGTTCATGCATAAGGGTGGTGTGGTGAATGTGGCTTAGGGAGATAGGTCTAACCATAGGTGAGGGTGTCCTCCCTAGGTATGTCTTGCCCTGATGTGCCCTAAGCATGATGTGGGGAATCAAAATGGGCTAGGGGGCTAGGGATGGAGCCGTCCGTCGATCGAAGCCACTAGAAATTCCTAACTTGAGGACCCATAGGTGTAATGATTGTGGCCTACATGTGGTTCATTTCCCTTGTGATTTCATTGGGAGTGAGCTCTTGCTCTTTTCTTTTCTCTCTCTTTTCTTTTCCTTTTTTCTTCTTTTCTTTTCTCCCTTTTTTTAAGGGCTCTGAAAAAGGATGGTAAGAGGGTCACACACATCATTGACCTAGCTATTGCACAGCTATCTTTGTCGACGTTGAGATAAAAAAGAGTGGTAGGAGGCGGTATTCTTGCGAAGTAGGGTCTTGTCTTAATAACCTTCCACTAAGGAGTCGTGTCTTGTTGCCCCCTTTCAAAAATTGGCCATGTGTTTTCAAAACTTCTCCCCTATGCCTAATGGCTCTGCTTCTTTGGGCCTTGCATTTTGCGTAGTTGGACGTGTAGCTCGTGTTTTAGAGCCCTATGGGTGATCTCCAGCTTTCTCCTCAATGATTCAACTGCTCATCCTCCTCAGATTGAATGGAGTCCAAGAGAGTGTTGAGGAAGGTGCATTTTTGGGCTTCCAAAGTCACTTATGCAGCATGTGCCCTGCTCTCTACTGATTCCCTGTCACCTTTTGCAAGGGCTAGCCATTCATCTGCTTTTTTCTTCATTTCTTCCCAGCTTTCGTTATGCCTGTAGGCTAACGCCCTTAGCCTCCTCCCCTATTCCTCGATTTCTCTTTCCAAGCATTGTTGCTCTTCACACTCTGAGGCCATGCTCTTTTCCAGATCTTCTATGTGCTTTTGGTGCCATCAACTCTCTCTTCTTCTTTTGCTACTAGCTGCTCCGTGGAATTTTGTATCTTTTCATTTTCCTTTTGCAAGTATTTATATAGCACTACTAGCTCATCATAATGGTAGTAAACTCATGAGGCTTTGTGTTTCTGCCATGAGCTTTTCTTGCCACCTCTCTTCTTCTCCTCCCTTGGCCTTGAGCTTCTCCTTTAGCTCCTTGATCTCTTTTTAATACATGGCCACTTGACGGGTTCTTTCTAATTAAGAGGTTGCCATGAATCCTTTTCAGCCTCCTCAAGCTTAGTGATCACTATTTTCTTGTCTTCTTTCACCTGCTCCCATTGTGATAGGAGTTCGTAAACATAGTCGTCATAGTTAGTAGACAACGGCAGTGCGGTGGGGTCAGTGGTTATAGATGCTTCTATCTTTTGCCTTTTGGGGTCCCGCCTAGATTCTGCATCCGCAGCTACCTATCTTTTTGCTCTTGTCTTACGGCAGTTCCACCACTTGTGCCTTGAGTTGTCTCTTTATTGGCTAGAAATTACACCCATGCCACAAGGTTGTTGGCATCCACCATGGTAGAAGAGCCTTGGGTGGGTGTAGAGACTTGGTGGTGGGCACTAGGACAGGTAGGAAGGGGTTAAGTGGACCCTTGCCCTCTACTACTAGGGGTGGCAAGCTTTTGGGAGCTTGGGAGCTTGTGTTTGGGCGTTCTTCTTCACAAGGGTTCATGACAGCCAGCTCCTCCTTTCTGGAGGGCTGCTCCACTGAGAGGCGGATGGCTAGGGCTATGTCTTCTTTCTTTTTTTTCCTGAGATCTTCATCTTCTTCCTCAGCTTTTCTCTTTCTCTCCCCTTTGGCTTTCATGGATTCCTCTTTTATTCTTTTTGCCTCATTCTTTCCTTTTCTCTTTCTTCATTCTTTAACACTTTTGGAATCATTATGGGTTCTTCATAGGTCTGCTTTCTCTTTCTTCCTACTCTCCTTTTTAGCCTTCTTTTGCAAAGTCTCTTTCTTTGCTTTCTTGGACCCTCCTCAGCTAGATTTCACTTCTCACCCTTCTTCTTTGTTGCTCCCCATCCTCTTGTTGGATTGCTCTTGTTTTGTAGGAGGGGACCTATTTGGTGTCTCACCGACTTCCTCATCTTCTTGTGCTTCCCCTAGTGCCTCTCTTATGATGGCCATTAAGACCCCTTCAAAGCCAATGGTAGAGTCCTTAGACGACAACAACTTTCTAGCTTTTCCGGCCAAGGACTCTCCCCCCACGCGGGTCTTCCTCCAGTGGCCAATGATTTTCTGAAGTTTCTATTGTTTTTCGCACAAAGCCATTTAGGTTTACTTTGTCCAGGGATTTGGCGATGATGCTCTCCAACATAAGCACATTGATTTGGCTCATCATTGCATTGTACCAATGGCTGGAGAACAACGCAATGGACCATCTTCGCACTTCTGCGTCCGAGATGTATGCAAGACTGATGCCATCATTGGTGTGGACTTAGATCTTTTCCATCCCCACCATATCATATACGTTTCTTTTGGGCTGTCTCTTGACCTTGTTGGGCAGGCCCAACGCTCTTTGCACCAATTCAAGGCTCTGTTTGATCTCCACCTAGCGAGTTTCATTTTTGTCACGCATTGTTACAGTGTCGCGATTCCTGTGGAAAGTTTAGAGGAATTCCATGCATTTCTCGTAGTCCACAACTTGGCTGACTTTGTCTAAGTATTCCTGCATGTTGCATTGCTCTACAATGTATTTTATGGCCGGTTTCTCCATGGCCACATCCTCCAGGTTTAGGATATACCTAAATCCGAACTGGTTGAAGGTCCTTGTCTCTACTGAGAGACCATATTTAGTCTATTCCTCTTGGAAGTTTGTTGCTCTTTTCTACCTGCCATTGTGGATGCCTATCAAAAAACCACAACCCACTATTAGTATTCTTCAGATCATCTTTTCGGAAAGACATGTAGGCAATGGAAGAAATGCTTATGGATAGTGAAATGCTTAAATATGAATATAATTTTTTCATTTAAATAGTCCATGCATTCCTCAAAATTTTTGACGCTTTGACTCAATCATGAGTTGATTTTTATGCATTCTTTTCTACTTTTGAATGTTGATTGAGGTTTTAGGGTTTGTTTTTTATGTTCCTCACCTTTTATGTTTGTTTTTAGGGTTTGTTTTTTATATTCCTCACCTTTTATGTTCCATGATGTTTCATACCATTCACACCTGCTTTTCGGTATTCAATTTTGAAGTTTTGAAGTTCAAGTCATGTTCCCTTTTCCTTTTTCATCTTACCCTCTCCCCCCCCCCCCCCCAAGGAATGATAAGAATCATTTTAATATTGTAGGATAAAGGGTTAAAGGCATTTAAGTGCATGCTTGTTGTGCTTTACTTCATCATGAACCAATTGTAGAAGTTTGAGTTATACTCCAAGTGGGTGTGATAGTCCATATCATGAGGTCTAATGTCTATGTGCGTAATGTAGGTTAGGACATCAGTGAGAAATTCATCGTAGTTCATCTTGCTAGAAACATGAAATTCTTCCTCGGTTAGGATTCGATCAAAATAGGAGTGGGCCATGACATATTTCTCTAAAGGTCATTTGCACACGTGATTGCCAAGACTCGAAGCAAGATAAGGAAGGCAGAAAGAGCTACATAGCATGCAATTCCAAAGACAATATTTATCAGAGTTGTTAAAGATATTTCTTATAGATTATCAAGGGTGTCCACTGAAGTTAGCATGCAAAAAAAAAGGCAGCTTGTAGCCATTCTTTCCCTTCAGGATGCTATTGAAGACTTCATTATTGATTTTATGAACGATGCTTATATTGCTGATACCCATACTCATAGAGTGACTTTGATGAACAAAGACTTTAGTATGGTCATCAAAATCGACAAGGTATTGAAGCCCTTGCCCACTACTGATAAAAAAGCATTAGAGGTCCTTAACGTTCCTCCAAAATTATCTAAGAGAGTGAAATGGCTAGTGATTGAGGAGGTGATACATTTATACCCTACAAAGACCGCCCCCGAACAAGTATCTGCCCATCAAGAACGTGAATAAGTGTCTGCCCCTCAAGAATGACCACAAGAGATTATAGAGTCAGAGGATGAAGTTTGCAAGAGGAAAATCATTGTTCTTGGTCCTATCAATTTGAAGAGAATGGGGACGCATACGGAAAAATGGTTGTGAATGTCTCTTGCACTTCTTTAGAAGAAGACTATCTTAGTATTTCCCTTGAGGACGAATCCATGTTTGTTAAGAAAGATATTCAATTGTCAGATTCAGTAGTCTTTTGTTGCATAAGGTAAGGCTTTTTTGACTCTCTCTCTCTCTTTTGGAATAATAGTGTTGTTCATTGCAACTGACTTTCCTTTTTTTTTTTCTATTGGCTTTAGGGCGTTGATTGCTTCTCTCAGCCAAGAAATCTCTAAAAGTATATTCTTCATTGATCCATTATAATCAGTGGAATTGTTTTCAAGATCTCGTTCAAACATAGAATTATTTTTCAGAATGTTCAATCCAATTACAAACTACCATATTTTTTTTCCTTACGTCGAAAGGTATGCAATTTTGCAAAGGGATTAATGTATACTTCTTTATAGTATGCATTTCTTACTAACATTTTACTTTGCAGAGGACATTGGAGCTTCATATATATTGATATTCTCACTAGAGAAATTATCCTTATGAACTCTCTTAGTGGTATCCACGGTCAAGCAAAAATGTGTGTTGAACACAAATCCTCACTTTTTGGTTTATTATTTATTTTATTTTATTATCTTTTTTAAATAACATATTTCCATTTATAGTGTTGGCAAGTTGGTGGTTACCTTTTTGGACACCACATATGAGGATCTTGTTAATCCTCAAAAACCATATAGCTTTCTCTTACAAGAAGTGCCCTTACAAAATGATGTGTATTATTGTGGATAGAGAGTGATTTCAAATGTTCGTAGGACAATAGATTCAAAGATTTTAAAGATAGATGGGATTAATGCAAGTATCTTTCACATTCTTTTTTTAGCAACATGTCTTTCAATTTTCACAATTGTTGCATTATCATCAAATTTTATCATCATTTCATTTCTTTGTTTTTACTCCCTATAAGTACAAACTATCACTGCTTATAACTTTCCTTGCATTGCTAAGATTACCCAGATTCATACACATGGTGGATAAGAGAGAGATGTATGGCAATCACGCCAATCGACCTCGACTCTCTTGCACTTAAATCCTTAACTAAGAGTAAAAGTAAGGCAAAAGGCAAGTCATGTGGAAAGACAACTAAGGTAAGCTCCAAAAAGATAGAAATGCCAACACTTTCTCATCCATCTCCTCATTAGCCCCCTGAAGAGAAGAGGTCCCCTGTCCAAGTCAAATTCTTCAACCAACCAAAGAAAAAAGCCACTGCAAGGAGATTAGATATCTTTTTAGAAAGTGATGAAGACTTACTGAAAGAAGAAAAATAGATGCAAATGGCAAGATCCTTGTATATCTACACTTCAATTTTGTAACACTTCATTCAATGAAAAGATTTTTGTCAAATGTGAATATCATCAATATTTTCATATTTATGGCTCGAAGCTTACAATTATGGGAGGCAAGCAACTCATATAAGAGAAAGAGCATTTAGCTCTTTTCCCAACTATTGTACTATTTACTTTGAACTTATATTCTAGGGATATACAGTCTAGCATCTCCAAGGTATCCCTTACATCTTTAAGATTCCATTTGGAAATGATATTTACCTCCTTTTCTATAACTTGCAACTTAATATTGAAGGGCGTGCAATCTGTATCCGAATCCAAGAGAATCCTGATGCCTAGTTTAAGTTTGTATCTCCTATAATCAAAACCCTAAACAAGAGTTTGTCGTGCTATATTATAATACAGAGACAAGGATTGGGGGCATACAATACACCTCATGGTATCGCCCTTATGGTTAACCTCTCTAAATTTCCAAAGCTTTCCTATAATGTTATCTAGTTCTACTTCTGCAAAATTTCTACTTAGCCAAGATACTTTTGTTCTCTATAAGTTTTCTATTTTGAAGTAGCCCACAAAGACATGTAAGGGGATAAACCATGATAGTTGTATTCTTCTTGAGATCCTTCCAGCTGTCATGGACTTTTGAATATCTTGACATATTTTTAATTTAAAACTATACATGGTTGCCTTATCAAGAACCTCCCAAATAAGAGATGAGAGACTTGGAAATGGCAAATCCTCGATATGTCCATATGTACTCTCTTTAGACGGAACCATATATTGTGTGTAATATATAAAATTCTTCTCTCACTAAAAGAATCAACGGTCTCATTAGCATATATAATGTTTGCAAAAGCCTTATGAATCGCATTGAAAGTTCTACTCAAACTCTCCACACATTGCCATTCAGTACTTGTTGATGAAAATATATCTACAACCAAGAATTCAATATTAATACTTGCTTAAATGAAAAAAAATATCATATATGTTATCAACCTAAGACTTACAATGTGTCTGCTAGCAAACCGCATTCATTAGCAAACAAGTACATATCTTTGGCCATGTAAACATGTTGCACTTTGACTAACCACCCTTCATGCGTAATTTTGAAAGCAATGATACGCCCTTTCCAGTGATGTTTTATATCCTCTCTTTTTCTTCTTTTGACCTTGTGAGAGCCTTTGCAAGAGGGCAACATGGTCACCCAATCGTTCATGCAAAAGGTTTTGGGCTCCCAATTTCCATCTACTCCTTGGCTATAGATAGTGCAAAAGTTTATTAAAAGAGACGAGCCCCTTTTGGATGCCACACTTAGATTGAATTCACAGAGAAAAGTGCTCACTAAGAAAGGCAAATGAGCAAAGAAAGAAGCTCACCGAGAAAGATGAATGAACAAAGAAGAAATATTGAAAAGACTAATGAAAATATATTGGGAGCACCAAAAGCTCCCAACTTTCAAAAAAATCATTATTAACTTCACAACATCTTCATCATAACAAGTTTTGTCATACTTTATAAGTAAATAAGGACTTTGGGACTACCAAAACATTCAGAGTTTGGAGATTTTGGCTAAAAGAGAGGAGAAAATCACAAAGTGGACTCTACTATCTCCAAAAAGGAGGAGACAAGAATACCATATCCTTGTACACATGACAAACTCTCTTTGGTCCTTTCCTTAATCCCGTGATTAACAAAAGTGTATTTTTTGAAGCGTTTTTTGCCTTAATGGTCTAAACGGACATAGGTGAAGGGATAAGGCAACTAGAAGTGAATAGGGAAAGAGGACCTTGGCAAGCTACCCGATCATGTAAAAAAGGGGGCATGTGCCCAAGGGATTTATGGCTTGTATATAAACCTGAATAGTGAATGAGGAGCTCATTCTTTGAGTGCGGAAAAAGTGGTCTCCTCTTCTTCTCTTATTCTCTCCTTCTTGCTTGCTTGTGTGTTCTTGAGAGAGAGAGTGTGTGTGAGGGTGACGGACCTTGGAGAAGAAGCTCTCCATCACCTCCTCTCTTCTTCTTCTTCTTCTTCTTCTTCTTCTTCTTCTTCTTCTTCTTCTTCTCTTATCTCACATGTGGCTATGGAGGATGGAGCTCTACAAAGGAGGCTTGAGCTTGCATCCTAAATTGTGGAGCTACTGGCTTGCTTGAGGGAGGAGGCTACTCATTTGGGCATCAAGGTAAGTTCACTACACCCCCACATGATCAAAGGTGTATCCACTAGGTGAGAGATAGCCATTTGTGCTTACTTGAAATACTTGAAGCAATAAGTGATCCGTGGTCTTGGCAGTTGAGCGTGAGCTCCCACTATAGTTATATAGTGATTTTTCATCAACCCAAGTGGCATCCTCTTCAAGATATTCTTTCCACTAGATGAGATACTCCTAAGGGTTTTACTTCTTAGAACCCTCTCTCACATGTCAAGTATCCTATGTGCTTGAAGTTCGACTCCTTGACTTGGCATCACAAGTTGTTGGTTGTTAAGTACATGATCAGGGTTAGGAACATAAGCTTGACATGGAATGCATTATGCACTTTCAAGTTGTCAAGGAGTTATAGCTTATAAGCATTAGGTCCTAGACACTTTAGCACCTTATATGGTCCACAATATCTGGGACTTAGCTTCTTGAATCCCCCCCCAGAGATAAGGAACTTTTCTTTGGGAAAATTCAAATAAAAACCGTCGCCTTCTTTCAAAATGTGTTCTCAAGATACAAAATAATAAAATGCTAATCAAGCTGATGACATGGTAGCCTAATGATGGCTCTAGAACAACAAAACATAGCTATAGAAGGCTTGAATCAAGCACCATGCAATAGTCAATTTCAAATGCAATAGTGTGGATGCGATTAGTTGATAGGTAACAACTATCTAGAAAAATCATAGGAGGAGTCTGTACAGCTACAAACATAACACTTTAGGGCTGGTAGAGAATAGGCAATAGTTGGAATAAGTATGAACAGTAGTCATTTGGTTGGATAGCAATGAGAAGCGGGCTAAAAATATCCACTAACAATAGTAGAAGGCTAGGCAGTTGTAATATTTCCACGCAATTAAAAGTTAGTTAGTTATTTCGAAAGTTAGTTAATTAATTAATAAGTTAGTAAGGCTACTAAATAAGGACTAACTAAAGTAAAAACTAACTAACATTAATAAGTAATAATCTTTATTTAATTAAATATATATTTAAAAAAATAGAGAGTCGTAACCTAACATTTTTCTCAAATTGATAGGGACCGTAGCCACCCTTCACAGAAGTTACAGCATGAACAAGAGTTATGAGCCATACTAATCACTAGTGCTAATGTGTATAGTATGGATGGTCCAAAAATATTAGATTTTTGGGCAAAAAATAGTATATTTTAGATATTCTAGATATTAATTATTATAAACGTCCTAAAAATATATGAAAATTTCTAGAACTAGATGTCATTTAAAAAAAAGTAAGTGATTTTATTTTTAAAAAAAGGAAAAAAAGAGAGAGATTGGCAAAATCGTGCACATCCCAATCGTAGTTTATAGGCAGTAAATAGCACCTTCGAATAAGAAGAAGAAAAAGGAGTGATCTGAAAGATTTCTAAACAAGTATCTTGAAGTTTTACCCCCCTTTGGAGTCAAAGGAACCATCAAATTTATGATTTGAGCATCAAATCATTGATTTTTTCAAGATCCTATCCACAAAGAGCTCTTCTTCTCAACCACAACCCTTTTTCTCTTGTTTAGCTATGAATATGAGGTATGGGAAGACACAAGGAAGCACAAGGAGACCCTAAGAGGCTATGATAAGGAGCTAGAGAGAGAGAGAGAGAGAGAGAGAGAGAGAGAGAGAGAGAGAGAGAGAGAGAGAGAGAGAGAGAGAGAGAGAGAGAGAGAGAGAGAGAGAGAGAGAGAGAGAGAGAGAGAGAGAGGGAGGAGTTATCCCGAGAGGTTGCGAGGGAGAGAGTAGCTTAATTCTCCATATCTCGATCTTTGACTAAGCCATCTTCTCTTACGCTCTCCCATCTCAAATTCATTCCTCCTTTATCCCTCAAATCTACTTGCGGATGATGGCCCCCAAGCGAAGAATGTCGCGTGCGGATGGCAATCCCACAACCAACAATGAAGCTTCGAGCAAGGGTATCACTGTCAATACAACTACGGTACCGCATATAAATAATACATTTCTAAGGCTGCTTGCTTTAGTTTTGCATGAGACACATCAGGCCCATACTATGCCGCATGAGAATGGGTTATTGAAAATGATAAATTCATGGCAAATATTCAAAAGATGGAGTTTGTGAAGTGCATGTATCAAGGGAAGTTAATTGCACCTAATTGCATATGGATTATTCGTTCATAGAGCAATTACAAGGAAGATTTGGTCAGGGGTTATGAATGGCATAATCGTAAAAAGAATAACATTAAGAATTGTGCATACAAGTGTTAAGTAAATTTTGCATATAATTGCTCTTTGATCCCAAGGGGGAGAGCGAATATGCGATGGAATTGTTATTGCATCTATTCTTGTATTATTTGGGAAAAATACAGTTGGTTTTGTTGGTTGATCGAACAACACCCTAAATACTTTTACAATCAGCTGATTGTTGGATTGTGGTTTGATGATTATTCCAAATGCTTGTGATTGATGGTAAATTCATGGCGGGGGTCGGTGATGACAACTTGCCATGAGAATAAAGAAATGTTTTCTTGGAAGATGATACTAGGGTTGATTGCCTTGACTATGCTTAATTCTTAAATGAATTAATTAAGGAAAGATAATTTTGCATGGGTGGATCATCTCCAAGATCACATCACAGATTAACCCGAGAAGGGCACTACTTGATTCGTGGACCGAAGGTTGAAAAGGCCAACCACGGGAATGGTGTTTCACTCCTAGGTAGCTTCCAAGTTCGGTGGAGCTCTAGACAGAGCTTTGGACACCCCTTGCCAAGTTGGGAATGGAGTTGAAGACTATCATAGCCCTAATGTCTATGGCGTTGGAAGATCCTATTCTAGATAAAGGATAGAAATTATGGTGTCATGTGATTTGGACCAGGTACTTCTGCAGGGTAGAAAGGACATATAACTTCTCCTGTATGGGCAGGATGCAAAGATTAACTTGAAGATAAGTTAAGGAACTTGATTGACAAAAGGATTGCTTGTTCTGTTTTCGTGTTGGTGCTATAAATTATGCAAACGAACCATGTTCCCTAAAAGGTTTAATTAAGAAAGATGATTTTAAATGTCACACATAAATGTGATAGGACCTAATTAGATAACTAAAGAACGTCCATTGAGGGAAGCGGGTGGATGGAGCCCCTGATAGGTCTATCCTATGGCAGGGTGGTCCCAGAGAACCACGAGGCTTCTCACAAGGTTTACATCATTTGACCCTTAGGTATTATTAGGTTAGAACCCCAATTCGTACCATTTTAGGGGACCATAATGGGACTATGCCCTATGGGCAGAGAGGTTGAGCGGTGCATCCCTCTCGTTTTCCATTCTCTTTGAACCAAGTTCAACATGGATCTACTTCGGCTTGGATATCTCTACATAAAGTAGGATGTCCAAGACCGACACTAGAATGCTGTCAAGAGACCTTGACCACTAGGAACCCAAATTTCAAGTCGATCCTAGTGGGTTTTGGCTGCAAACATTCCGTTGCGAGGTGGTTAGAGAAACCCTAGGTGACAAACCCCATAACACTCCATGGAAGTGCCGGGCGGCGTCGCTTAGATTCGTCTCTCAATGTACCACTAAAAACATGCCTGGATATGAGCACGTTACAGCAGTGGACGCCAAATGGTAGGCAACAATGGTGGACAACTTGGATTGAGATTTCCTCTATGAACAGGGTCTAAAAAACAAAGGTGTGGTACTACAAATTGCAGAAAAATTATTGGATTGAGTGGAGGGTAGCCGATCTATTTATAAAAATTTTATGTCCTCCCCAAGA